>NC_143478.1:86499463-86533255 GCF_027475165.1 Benincasa hispida | reverse complement strand
CTACTGAGTTGTTGATGATCTTCTTGTAAACATAAGACTCATCAACATTATGGTCAAAGCCAAATGACTTGACAGTAGTGTCAAATCCGATGTTCCAAGATTGAGATGCTTGTTTCAGCCCATAAATGGACCTATTAAGCTTGCAAATGCTTTTCTCTTGATCTGGAACTACGAACCCCTCTGGTTGAGTCATATAGATGGTCTCCTCAAGATTACCATTCAGAAAGGCAGTCTTGACGTCCATTTTCCATATTTCATAATCATAAAATGTGGCTATGGACAGGAGAATCCTGATAGACTTCAGCATGACAACAGATGAGAAAGTTTCCTCATAGACAACTCCCTCAACCTGGGTATAGCCCTTTGCCACGAGTCTAGCCTTAAAGGTTTGTACCTTTCCATCTACACCTCCCTTTCGCTTATAGATCCACTTACACCCAATAGGTCTTAGCCCATCAGGTGGATCAACAAGCTCCCATACGTTATTGAAGTACATAGACTCCAATTCTTGGTTCATGGCCTTAACCTATTCATCTTTGTCAGCATCCTCCATTGCTTTCTTAAAAGACAACAGATTCTCGACCCCATCATTCGTAATGATTTTTGGGTTTTAGTCAAACCCATGTAGCAATCTGATGGGTTCATAACCCTCCTAATACGTCGAGGCAGTCTCAACTCTTGAGCTGGTTGACTAGACGTCCCAACCTCAACAACTCTTGTTGATCTGTCGATCTGTTCAACAACTCTTGTTGAACCCTCAGCAGTCTCAATCTCACCTGAGATCTCACGTAAAATGAGCTTACTTCATGGCTTATGATCCCTCATGTGATCTTCTTCCAAGAAGATAGCATTAGTGGAAACAAACACTTTGTTCTCACTTGGATCATAGAAGTATCCTCCTCTCGTTTCCTTGGAGTAGCCCACAAAGAGGCAAACCTTCGAACGCAGTTCCAACTTCTTTGGGTTGTCGCTAGCACATGTGCCAGACAGCCCTAAATCCTGAAGTGGCGTAAACTACCTTTATAGCCTCTCCATAACTCAAAAGGTGTTTTAGAAACACTTTTCGAGGGAACGTTGTTCAAGATATAACATACAGTCTGCACTACATAACCCCAAACAAGTCTGGAAGATAAGCATAACTCATCATAGACCGAACCATGTCCAACAAGGTTCTGTTTCTTCTTTTTGATACACCACTCTACTGAGGTGTACCAGGGGCCGAGAGTTGGGATGCAATCCCATGTACTATCATATAGTTTTGGAATTTTAGGTCCATATACTCTCCACCACAATCAGATCAAAGTGTTTTTATCTTCTTACCTAACAAGTTTTCAACTTCAGCCTCTCCTTGAACTTGTCAAGGGCTTCAGACTTACGTTGCATTAGGAAGAGATACCCAAACCTTGAATAATCATTTATGAAAGAGATGAAATATTCATACCCACCTCAAGCTCTAACATTCATCGGACCACAGAGGTCTGAATGTACAAGCTCCAAGGCTTCCTTGGCTCTGTAACCTTTTTCAGTAAAAGGTCATTTGGTCATCTTACCTTCGAGGCATGATTCACATATCGGCAAGGATTTTTCTTCTAAACTCTTTAGAAGTCCACTTTTCACCAACTTCTCAATCCTATTGAGGTTGATGCGACCTAACTTTAGATGCCAAAGAAGGGTGTTTTCCTTTGGAAAAACCTTTGGTCTTTTAGCTGTTGTTGTCGTACTGAACATTTCAGTGTTAAACAAAGCTTTTATGACTAATGGCCTTAGTACATATAAGTTATTTTCCATTGAACCATAACCAATCTCCATTCCATTCTTGAAAATAAACACTTTATTCTCAAAAAAGGAGACGATATAGCTTTGTTCAATGAGACAAGAAACCGAGATTAAGTTCCTCTTAATATGAGGAACTACAAAAACATTATCCAGTAATAGATAACATTTCTTGTCAACAAATAACTTCAGCCTGCCTACAGCAACAAATGAAACAACCTCACCAGTACCGACTCGAAGAGTCATCTCTCCCTGTGGAAACATTTTCCAGGAACTGAATCCTTGGTAAGAGGAACTGACATGATTGGTAGCACCTAAATCAAGGATCCAGGCAGAATCATCATTCTCCACCAAACATGTCTCCAAGACCAATAAATCATATTTACTGTCTTGTCTCCTCTTTTAGAGAGTAGTGGGATGGAGGTCGTTTGCCACGAAATTCATTTCACGTGATTCTTTCCACTGTAAGTATTGATCATTTTTAAAAGCTTTAAACGGAAATACTAACGAGTTGCTGAAAAGAAAAACACATTGACCTACGTTTGGTTTTAAGTAAATACCCGTTGTAAAACAAAACAACATCCAATAAGATTTTAGCAAAACTAACATGAACCCCGAGTGACATCTAGTTTTGCAATGACGCTTCAAAGGTTTAGGACAAAAGCCGCCTAAAGGAGGTCAGTTATCCCTCATCTGAATTGAGAAGATCTCAACCAGTCACTAATACCAGAAAAACTCTTGCTCTTATAACGACTAGCCATCATTGATTTGGCCAAGAATCATTAACTTACTTAACAATTTTCCGTAAGTGTGACCCGCCATTTTAAGCCCTAGAGGTCCGTCCTAAAAGGCCAATCCGAAGGGAAAAAATTCGATTGGGGCAAAACCTAAAGCGACACTATCCATTTCTGGAGTTCACCTTGATATTGACCAACTGCATAAAACCCATCCGAAGGGGGCCGCTCTAAAGGTGACACGAGGGCGTACAGAATGATCTCACGGTGTGAACCAATGACAGAGACCATAGGATGTGTTGACACACACCCTTCACCAACTTACTATAAATACTCTCTCTGTCCACCTTGATAATGACTCATGTAAACACCATCCGAAGGGGGATGTATCCTGGGCATCTCGAGGCCAAGCATGAATCTCACAGTGTGAACATACAGGGAGAAACGTGAGTGGAATCATAGACATATCTGATATGCCTCCTCCTTCCACTGAGTATTTTATAGCCTAGGGTTTAGCTTACTTAGAAAAAACACGGCTAAGGATTTTAACTAAGTGACTTTTAGGTTTTTCCAAGAGTAACTTTTACCTTGGATAGTGAAATAACTTTTGATCATCATCCATTAAACTCTTTAATGGAGTCTTTGACCAAAACATCACATGTTTGTTGAAAATCTATCTAATTCACCTTTCCAGGTAGGTTCCCAAGTAGGGGTATTATGTTTCCGTCAACTTAAGAACCCCAGCCTAGCCAGAACCCACCTTAGACAAAAGGTCCCTTATAGATAGGTTTACAACAAATTTAATCTTTTACTTAACCAATCTAATCCTATTAAACCGATTTTAAAAGATTAATCTAGGTTACTAAACTCTTTAGAACCACTTAAACTTAGGTCTATCTCAATCCAATTCTAAAACCCTTTTAAAAAACTTGAGTTCACCCTAAGTCCGCATGTAACTCTGAATTATTGATTTTAGGTTTAATTTCCTTTATAACACTTATAAATGGAAACAACCACAATGCTAAGCTAACACATGTAAGGCATTCATAACGATTATAAAATAGCCTAAGTGTCATGCTCAATGCATTGTCCATTCATTGCTACTTCTTTTATATAACACTTATACAAAACTGCAATGAAACAACCATTCACCCTTAGACTATAACAATTATAATAAAAGGATGATGCATGACAATGCTCAATGCATGCAAAATATAACTCTTATATTTCATGATGCATGCGCATGCTTTCAAGTAATTTCTTCATGCTAGATTATAACATTTATAATACATGATGCATGAAAAATTGCACAACCTAAGGTGGGTTTTTAACTATATGACAAACACTTTGGCATATAAGCACCATACATCACATGTATAAGCAATAAAAGTTGATGAACTGGGTAAAATTGCCTTAAAAACACAAAAAGGAAAGTTAATTATTACAAAGAAAAGGAGTCTTCGGTTCAAACAGGCGAATCGGGTCTTGAACCGCTCGACAAAGCATCACTTCTTGTAACGCAATTTTTTTTATCTAAGCTACAATGCAAGGTTCATGCCATAAACTTAATGACATAGATTCTATGCATTGATATGTGATACTACTTCTAGATATGCGTTTTTAATGAATGTTCTTGTAGTACGTTGTGTGTTGTCACAAGTTTCCTTGCGTTCAAACCAAGTATAATTTCACCGCAAGTTTCTCGGTGTGATCCGAGGTCGAACACAGGGATTGTTTGAGGTTATTGCGTTATGTTTGTGATACATGTGACCAGGGGTTTTTCAATTTATAAAAGAGTTTTGTGTACAATAATTAAACATGCGATAAAGTAAAGTAAAGCGGTAAAAATGCAATAATAACATAAATTGTGTTAAAGTAAATTGCGATAAAATAAATCTAAGCTAAGATGATACAAGATACAGGCTTCATGATACAAGATACTGAGGTCAAGGCTGGCTGTGAAGATTATACAAAGATCGTGTAATGCGGTGACAAGTCTTATGTGTGAAGCAGAAACAAAGAAGATGATTAATACAAACTTCGCAAGTTCCTTAATTGCGTTAAAGATATAAGTACGGTTCCGCTTTTCTCTTGGCGTACACCTCTCGGTGATCGGCCACGTTCCCACATCTTTGTGGTGAAACAGGGACGAACGTAATGAACGCAAGGTTGCTTCCATCCCTGGAAGTACTACTCGCTTTAGTCAACACATTCTTCTAACCTTCTCTCGATAGATCAGAATGACATCTTCACTTCTGCTCTCACAGGTGAAGATGTCGTCTAGCATGCCTTAGCTAAACACATTTATCTCTTTAGCACATATTAAGTGACTCGTTTAATCCATATTAATTACCAAGTTATTAAGAAAACTTCATGGAGAAAATGATTAATGGAGGAACGGAAATAGACAGAAAAGTTGAAATGAAAGTGATCGAGACATTCAATAACACAATTTAACGTCTGATACATGATTTGTGAATGAAGGGATTAAGAGAATGAAATACAATTGATGAAATATAGTTAGAAACAAATACAAATAAACGGCAACGTCTTGGTGTCGATTTGGATGGAGATTTTCTTGCCGGCATGGATGGATCGTGCGAAAGGATGAGCTTCCCTCTCAGGCTTGCTCTACCGGTAGCAGGGATCTAAGCACAGAGCTTCGCGGCGGGGATCTAGCAGAATCGCACTGAGACTTACCTCTTGACCTTGTCTCTTTTCTTCCTGGATTTCTTTCGATCAGTACTCAGCTCAGCCTCTCTCTCAATAATCTAGCATCAATTAGCCCTCGTATCAAGTATATGTTCTTTGAATTCAATGGGGATATTTATAGGTGAAAAGCTTTGACTCTTGGCTCGTGGACCCTACTTCTTGTTATGGAAATTCCGAAGATGGAGGAATAAATATTCCTTCTTTTATGCAATCAGACCGTCAAATCTGCACAACGGTTAGTTGTACACATGTCACAATCCTCCACATTTGCGTTGCTCAGCTATATCTTTCGATCGATTGCTCACATGCGGTGTTGTTTTTATTACCGCATGCGGTTGAAATTCAGCTCGAGATCAACTTTCGCATTGCACCGTCATTGCGTTAATCGTCTCTTCATTATTGATTGACGGGCACAATGTGACAGAGATGCGTTGTTCAGTTTCTCGTTGAGCCTTGATCGCAAGCGGTGACTTGGTTTCCTGCAAAACAGAGTAGAAATATCCTCTTCTACCATCTTAGTGATGTTAGTGGGTGTAATTGCATTAATTTATATTTATTGTATTTCAGAGCTAATTTTCATACAATCGACGTATATTCCTTCTCTTTTGGCCGCAATATCTGAATAAGGCAGCATAAATAACTTGTATTTCTACAAGTTATCACTTCTCCAACCATCCACTGTGTACTAAGCACCCCACGATCATCTACACGATAAAATAAACACTTCGTTCTATCGCCTATCAGTGCTCCCAGAGTTAAATGATCATTTAGCATTTACTACACGATCGTCTAGAAAAATCCAAACGATCGTTCGTATACAATACGGAGACGTTAACTAAGCGATCACTTAGGCGATGGTGCTTCGCGGCATCATAGTAACTAAGCGATGAAACTTGCTAACTACACGATCATCTAGTGCGTGCCTTCTACTCAACGACGAGCATCGCATGCTCCCATTATGATCGTCTACCTCTAGCACCTACGCGATCACGCAACCAATGCTACGCGATATGGTAAACGATTTACCCCATCGCTTAGTATTAGCTAAACGATTGTTTAGAAAATACTACACGATCATCTAAAAAAAATATCTAAACGATCGCTTAGTTAAATCCCAACAATTGTTTACCTGAGGCTACACAATCCGACCAACACATGGTCTTCTTCTTTGCTAAGAACTGCATTGCCATGCGCCGAAGCTTCATCACGAACGACTCGACGAACTCAAACTTTTCGAATTACAGACTTGATTGTAAAGTTAATTTCGCCCAAAGACATAGGGGCCCTTAACATTAAAACTTTGTAATACCGAAAGCTTTAACAAAAGGCAATTGAAACCCGAACTGCATCATTTCATCCACAAATGCAGAAAACGGTTAACTACAAATGTAGAAACCCACCGCGACTATAAAAAGCGTTCAATTCAGATTTGTAATTTGGAATATCAGAGAATCTAGCTCTGATACCAATTGAAGGAAATCAGAAATGTGATTTCCATGAGCAGAGGAACAAGACTATTCCAAATTATAATCATGAATCAACAAATCATTTACAATCGACTTCAAACAAACAGTTATACGATTCATACAGAAATTACCACATGTAAAATACAAAGGAACGGAGAGTAAAACTCTACGCACATAGGCAGAAGCGTCTCCACGCTCCGTTGCGCAACTGCTCGAACAATAGCGACCATGAACACTCGATCTACATGACTGCAACATAGCACAAACACCGCACGAACACTTCACGCTCGTCTTCAACGATCTCCTCGATCACGAACTCCTCCGAAAAACGAATGAACACCGTGCTCATCCTCAGTGACACGAACAACCTCCACAACACCACGAACGGCCTGCAGAAAACCTCGACGGTGTCAAGTTGAGTCTGACACCACCAACAAGGCGACCTTGGTATTCTCGGTGTGAGAATCTAGAGGGTTGGCTCTGTTTGGACTTGGTATGAGGCAGACGAACGGAGGAAACAACGATCACGTACACGACTGGGCAAGTGTGAGATGGCGGAGACCTATCATATAAGTCAATGCCCAATCGTTTAGATAAAGCTGTGAGATTGTCTAGCAAAAGCTATGTGATCGTTTATTCTATCGTTTAGCTCAGTCTATCACCTACAGACACTACACGATCGTTTACCTTGGGCCAGCAATCGTCTAGCAAAACTATGCGATCGTTTAGTAAATATTGCACGATCGTTTAGCTCGCACCTACATGATCGTTTAGCTCGCCCAGCCATCGTTTTGTTATCTGTATTTACTTGATGACCCGTGAGTTTCTTTGCGCGAGAGAGAAAAACTCAAAATCCTTTTCAAATCTTTTGTAAAACTTCTTTTTAAAATAGGAAAACCAATTTTCTTTTTAAACTCACGGTTACCATGATCCAATAACCACCCACTACTTTGGTTATTTAAAAGAAAAAGAATTAATTATCTAATAATTAATATTATTATAAACATAAATGATAACCAACTTATCATACTATATTTATAACCTATAGTTTTAATATTTCATCATACTATAAAGGACATTTGAGAAGGTATCTATTGGTACTGAAGGACATTTGAGAAGGTACCAAGCCAACGGGATACTGAAGGACGTTTGAGAAGGTGTCCTAGTAGCTTGATACTGAAGGACATTGAGAAGGTATCAGAGCAAAAGTACCTAATGTGTGTGGGTACTTAGTGTGGCCACAAATAGATAGAGTTAGAGATTGAGCAAAAGGGTTTTCTCTGGACTAGTAGTTGGTGTTGGGCTTGTTTTATCCACAGTAGTGTGCGTTGGATTGAGAAATGATTTTACTATTTTATGATTAAAACAGCTTTATATGTTTTACGCTTGGAAAATGTTTATGTTGTAGTACAAGTATTGTAAAAGTTTATGTTTCAGTTAAACTCTTTACTGAAATCATGCATGAGAATTTCTATGTTTTCTCGATCACTCACTGGGCGTAAGCTCACCCCATTTTCAAATGTTTTGTTTTTCCCCCCCCCCCCACAGGTAGCGGTCAAATCCTCTGAAGATAGCTCAGTATCTGCTCTACCACTAAAGGACTAAAAGACTTGTAACCGTTTGCTAGGTGGTTACTATTAATATTGTACACATGTTACTGTTGTTCATATAGGGACTCGGGTTCGGGGGTTTTGGGGGCTTGTAAATCTAGTGTTGTAATGACTCTAAACATATTATGTTTCTAAGTTAATAAATTATGGGCTTAAAGATGTCCCGTTGCATATAATTTATATTTGGTATCAGAGTTATTCCGCAAGAGTTAGTAGGTAGTAAGTGTCAGCCCAAGGGTTGATAACTACTGCAGTTACGCCCTTCTCTAGGCTAAGAGGGTGGTCTGGGGCGGGGTGTGACAACATAGCCCACAACTCTAGATTCTCACACCGAGAATACCAAGTTAGCCATTGTGGTGGTGTCCTCACTCAAATCGACTGAGTTTGAGGTTTTAGAGGCCGTTCATTGGGTTCGTGATTTTAGAGATCGTTGGGTTCGTATTCGCTATGATCGTGTTGCTGCATCGCGGTCGTTGTGTTCGAACGTTCGTGATTAAGGGAGTTTGAAGCATGAGTCTTCAAAGGTATGTACTTGTTATCCCTTGATCTTATTATAAAGCATGCTATAATTTCGTATTGTGCATGACCTGTAAGTTTTCGTTTCTTGACTGTAATATTTTATGTTCAATATCGAATGGAATTTGGAGCAATCATTTCGCTGCTCATGAAAATCCTCACGTTCTGATTTCTACACTAAGTTAAGCGGTGGAGGAATTCACATCGACAATCCAGTAAAGCGCTGATTCTTTGAAATTCCTATCAAGGTAAGACGTTGGATTTAGAAATGTATGAACTTGCTAATGGATTTTCTGATTGTGAGCAGGATTTAATTGAGTTTCACCTGGAAATTCAAACCCTCGTGCCAGTTGAGGTCCACCAAACGCCTAAGCTTGCACACTCCATGCTTACATTGGAGAACCATTCAAAGCCTTCTGTCGTCTATGGCACTGAAGCCGATCTAATTGAGGAGTTTTCTTGGACCAATGGTGAAGATGATGTGTATTCCATGCCATATTCGAAATAAGTAAGTAGGTATAAGTATGAGCCTACACCACACCTTAAGGAACCTCAGGTAAAATAATTAGAGGCTTCTAAGCCTAGAATCGTACTTTGTCTTGGAATTTCTTGCATCTTCGATTATTGCTCGTATTTTCCTTATAAGTTTGAGTATGTTGTTGAGTCTTTTCTTTCTTTTGACTCTTTTGGGTCATTTGAGTCATTGATTCTTTCTTTTTCTCTTTTTTACCAAATATAAGAAAACCCAAATTCGACCTGTCTGGTTCTCGAGAGAGGATGAGTTCTCTTATAGCCTTTCCCAGCTATATAATTTCATCCAAGAGAGGACCGAGAAATATGAGAATTTTTATGTACCTTGAAAAGCATAAAAGATGGGTCGTGTCGAGCAATAGCCAAGCGTAAAGAATAAAACAACTTTTATTCACTTTTCTTTATTTGCTTTCTAGGAATAAAATTTTAGACTAACTTTTTTTCTTTTTCTTGTTGCTTTTTGATAACGGACAGAAAGGCACATTATTACAGTGCTAAGTTATTAAACAATGAAGGTTTGCGTTGATAAAATATGTTAGATTGCGTCCAAAATGTATTAAGTTCATAACATTACGGTCGCATGCGTCCATCGCATAAAAACAGTTAACTTGTGTATTTTTATTCAGAATATGTGTTGACGCAAGGCGAAAAGTGCGATTACAAGAAATCAATGGTCGAGCGCAGCATTACCGCAAGGCTTTGCGGTGATTTCTGTTTGCAAATATCTACTCAAGAAGGATTTCCGCATAGAGCCGACGCAACTTGGTGGGTGCATCTGGGTGAAAAGCATAATTAATCATGATGTGACAGAAAGTTGATGACGGTCGAATCCAAATTAAGTTGACAAGCCGCTAACAATAACAAGTCCACTTAGCTTTTCGGTGACAAATATTCGACGCATCAGTCAGAGAATTAAAGTCATCCCATCTATGCAATCATAAGAGAGAACCAGCCTTTCACTCCAGAGCTCTATAAATACCGAAGGCAACCTTTAGAAAAGCTAGTTCAACGAGTTCGGACAGTTAGAGAATTTTCCCTTAGATAGAATAGCCTTGTTCTTAGTTTTTCTTTTATTTTAAGGCGGAGCGAGAGAAGGGAAGAGACGCCAGAAGATCGCTCAGGGCAACTCAAGAGAGAACCCGAAGGCGTGGAAAAGCAGAGAGCGGGCCGACTCTCGCGAGAGCGAGACTATCTTTTGAACAGAGTAGAAAAGATAGTGTAAAAGCCTTAGGAAGCAAGAGATTACTACCAAGCTCTTTATTCTCTCCTTGCATTGTTATTTTGTATTTCAACTCTATATTTATACAATGGAAGTTCTTATTCTACATCTGTTCACTCTCTTGAAAGCACGCATGAATAGCTAAATTTACCGAATGGGTTGAGAAGAACTAAGCTAACATGTCTTAGGATCTTCATCGCATGCGATTATCTTGTTTTATGCTGTGCCCAATACCCCTTTAGAGCTACTCGAGAGAGAGTCTAAAGAAAGAACCTAAGAGTTGAGAGAGCGAGGTTAGAATCTAGACTCGAGAGAGCAAGATTAGATCTGTATAAGCAAGAGATAGGGACTTAGAGATAAGCTCTGTTTCCCAACCTACATCGCATGCACCCTAGAGGTAGGTTATGATATTATGTGGCCGCCTTATTTGTGTGTGTCATTTTGTCATCGCATAAATAAGAATATAGGCTTATGTGTAAGTGTCCGCCCAAGTGTTGATAACTGCTGCAGTCACGCCCTTCTCTAAGCTAAGAGGGTGGTCTGGGGTGGGGTGTGACAACTTGGTATTAGAGCATAAGTTTTTGGGACAATTGAGGAATTAGTTTATACCAGCTCAGTATCCCGTATAAGTTTCTGGGAAGGTTAAAGAGTTAACTGATACCAACTTGGTATCAGAGCAAAGGTATACGTAAACTTGGGAAAAGATTTGAGCTAGCTTAATATTAGAGCATAAAGTTTTGGGTGAAAGAGAGAGTTCATGCATTAGATTAAAGTCCCATAGATAAGTCCCTAACATGTGTACTTAATAACTAGGCAAAAATGCTGAGGAGAAGAGGCAAGCCGCAGGCAGACTGAGGAGAGGAATATTGACCCTACCAGTGGAGATCCTGAGGTCAGACGAGACCCAGATCTGAAGGGGAAAAGAGTCAGAGACTCAGTAGAGTAGGAGGCAACTTCTGAAAACGAGTCTAGTACACCAAAAATAGGTGTAGATCCCCAGATGGAAGATCGAGTGTTTGATAGAATCGCTCAAAGATTAACGGCGAGTGTAAGATCGATTCGGAACGATCCAGAAAAGAAATTCGACGTCGAGCTGAAAGCTTTAAGTGCCACGACGTTCGATGGAGCCACGGATCTAGTGAATGCTGAGATCTGGTTGGATTTGATTGAAATATGTTTTAAGGTTATGAGGTGCCCTGAGGACCGTAAGGTCGAGTTAGCGATATTTTTGCTGCAAAAATGGGCTGAGAAATGGTGGAAAGTGGTAGAGGCTAGAAGGGATAGTTCAGAAACTATGACTTGGTCTGAGTTCAAACAAGTATTTGAGGATAAATACTACCCTAATTCTTTTAGAGAAACAAAGAGGGAGGAATTCCTTAGGCTGACTCAGAGAGTGATGACGGTTGCTGAATATAAGCAAAGATTTACTGAGTTATCTCAGTATGCCCTGCCGATCATCGCGGAAGAGAAAGAGAGGTGTAGAAGATTTGAGAATGACCTAAGAAGAAAAATACGTACACCTGTTACCTCTACATCTAATTGGGTGAATTTCACTTAGCTAGTTGAGACCGCTATCCGAGTAGAGCAGAGTGTAGTGAGGGAGGATGTACACTCCAACCAAATGAAGGACAGTTTAGAGTGCCTGGAGAAACAAGAAGTAAAAGATTTAGACCCTCGTTCTCGGGACAGTCGGGTATGAGGAGCTTTGGAGGCATGAGCCAACAAAGTTTGAGTCAAAAGAAGTCAAGACCTGTAGCTAGACCAAGTGGTGGATCAGTATCGGGTCGTGCTAGCGAGTCAGTAGCTAGTACGGGGAGAAAACCGCTGTGTGTAAACTGTGGTAGACCTCATACAGGAGTATGTTATAAAAATAAGAATGTGTGCTTCCAGTGCGGACAAACGGGGCATTTCAAAAGAGATTGTCCTCAGCTAAGTCATAGAACACAGAATGAACAAAGAAAAGTGACACGAACGGTGAGCCAACCTAGAACGACTGGGACTAGGGAAGAAGGATCCAGTATAGCTAAGTAGAAAGGGATAGTTGGACGACCACAACAGCAGTAGCAGTAGCAGGGTAGAGTATATGCTATGACACACCAAGAAGCGGAAGAGGCTCCAGATGTTGTAACTGGTACGATAACTTTATGTAAACAATCCGCTTATGCATTATTTGATCCTGGTGCTACGCACTCATTCATATCTAGCATGTGTGCATTACATATAGATAAAATACCTGAGAGTATGAATGAGGATTTGTTTATCTCTATGCCTGTAGGAGATACTCTAGTTGTACATAAGTATTACAGGAATGGTGAAGTAATTCTTGGAGATCAGAGTTTTTGGGTTAACTTGATTCCATTAGAATTTCTAGAATTTGATGTTATCTTAGGTATGGATTTCCTAACTAAACACTATGCCACTATGGATTACTTTAGAAAAGAAATAGTGTTTAGGAAACCAGGTGAAAAAGAAATAACTCTGGTAGGAAATAAAAGAATACTCCCAAGAAATTTAATATCAACAGTAAAAGCTAGAAAACTGTTGAGTAAAGGATGTGAAGCCTATTTAGCCTCTGTAATAGTTTCACAAGATAAGAAACTAAAACCTGAGAATGTACCTGTAGTACAAGAATTCTTAGATGTGTTCCCTGAAGAATTACCAGGCTTACCACCTGATAGGGAAATGGAATTTACTATTAAGTTAATTCCTAGTACCGCACCTATATCCCAAGCACCATATAGGATGGCACCAATGGAGCTGAAAGAATTAAAAGTTCAGTTACAATAACTTGTAGATAAGGGGTACATTAGACCCAGTGTGTCGCCTTGGGGAGCGCCAGTCTTGTTTGTTAAGAAGAAAGACGGTACTCTTAGATTATGCATAGACTATAGACAGTTGAATAAGGTGCCCATTAAAAATAAGTACCCATTGCCTTGTATAGATGATCTCTTCGATCAGTTAAAGGGGGCCACGGTATTCTCTAAGATAGATTTGAGATCAGGCTATCACCAGTTGAAGGTGAAAGGCACAGATGTTCCAAAGACTACATTCCTAACTAGATATGGAAATTTTGAGTTCCTAGTAATGCCGTTTGGATTAACAAATACTCCTGCGGTATTTATGGACTTGATGAATAGGATATTTCATTCTTATCTGGATCAGTTTGTGATAGTATTCATAGACGACATACTAGTATATTCTAGTAGTGCGGAGAAACAAAAAGAACATCTGAGGATGGTGTTACAAATTCTAAGGGAAAAGGAGTTATATGCCAAATTTAGTAAATGCGATTTTTGGTTAAATCAAGTCGTATTCCTTGGGCATATAGTTTCAGTTGATGGGGTTAGCGTTGAATCCCAAAAGATAGAAGCAATAGTTAATTGGGAATGACCCCTGAATGTAACCGAAGTACGCAGTTTTCTGGATTTAGCAAGTTATTATAGGAGATTCGTGGAGGGCTTTTCAAGATAGCTCTTCCATTGACAAACCTGACCAGAAAAGATGCGAAGTTTGAGTGGTCGCCAGAATGCGAGCATAGTTTTCAGGTATTGAAACAGAGGTTAGTGTCAGCACCAGTATTAACTCTACCTACACCAAGTAAAGAGTTTGAGGTCTATTGTGATGCATCCCGACAAGGGTTAGGATGTGTGCTGATGCAGGAGGGAAAGGTAGTAGCTTATGCTTCTCGACAGTTAAATAAGCATGAATGTAACTACCCTACACATGATTTAGAGTTAGCAGCAGTTGTGTTAGCTCTAAAGTTATGGAGACGTTACCTGTTTGGTGAGCATTGTCATATATTCATGGATCATAAGAGTCTGAAGTATATCTTTGATCAGAAGAAACTGAACTTGAGACAGAGAAGATGGCTCGAGTTGATCAAAGATTATGACTGTACAATTGACTATCACCCAGGTAAAGCAAATGTGGTAGCTAATGCTCTAAGTCGAAATACCAGATCAGCTAGAGCTAGTATCAATTCAGTGAAGGGTACACTAATTCATGAGTTGTTTAATGCTAGAGCAGCATTATCAGTTGGTCAAAAAGGAGGGTTATTAGCTTCATTTCAAGTACGTCCTACGCTCGTAGAAGATATTCTACATGAACAGTTAAAGGATTTTGGTCTTCAGAAGTTAGCTAAAGAAATGGATAAAGGATTGAGGATGGATTACCAATTAAGAGTTGATAAAGTGCTATTAAAAGAAGGTAGAATATGCATACCTAAAGATCTACCAAGGGAGGCAAGTATGAATTTGAGTTATTCTCATTTAAAGTTTGAGATAGAATTGTTATGTTGTAGATAGTTGGGTCAAGATCTAGCTTAGAGATGGCTAGGTGAAGTATTGTGGATAAACTAAGGAATTGATATCAGAGTAGCGTAGTAGAAGCATGGTAATAGACAAGACTATGAAAGGTTACAACAGTGGTTGTTGTGAAACCTTAAACCAGAGTTAGTTCGAGTAAATTTCGAGGACAAAATTTTCTTAAGGGGGAAGTAAATGTGAAACCCGAATTTCTATTTTCCTTACTTAAGCAAGTGATAAAAGGAATTTACTAAGTGAAAGTTAAATCCTATGTTAAAGGGAAGGAAATTTCTAAGTGTTAAGTAGGTTGATGAGAAAGTTAGTGTGGAATAGTGAAGAAGGAATGGGGATTTGAAAAGAAAAATATGGAAATTGAGTTTGGGAAATTTAGGAAAAATTGGCTATGGAAAATTTATGTGAAATGTGTGTTGTGCATAAAGCACTGGAAGGCAATTGACTAGTGGCATAAACGTGTAGAAGTTGCACAGAGACAACAAGGTTCACAGTAGCAAACAACAAGATTAGCGAGATTGAAGAGAAAATGGGAGAGAGCAAGATTGGAGAGAATGAGATTTTGAGAGAGAAAATGGGAGAGAGCGAGATTGGAGAGAGCAAGACCAGCGAGAAAGTGGGAGAGAGCGAGAGTAGAGAGAGCGAGATTTTGAGCGAGAAAGTTGGAGAGAGCGAGAGTGGAAAGAGCGATATTTTGAGCGAGAAAGTGGGAGAGAGCGAGAGTGAAGAGAGCGAGACCAGCGAGAAAGTGGGAGAGAGCGAGAGCAGCCTGTGCGTGCAGTAACGCCTCGTCTGATGCTTTTTTCAAACGCCTCGCCCACGCAAACGTCTAAGGGCCTCGCCTATGCATTGAATTTGGCTGCGTTATTGTGGATTATGAGTTGAAAACCCTAAGTTGAACACATACGGAAGGTGAGGTCACAAGGGCAAATGTTAGCCAAACCATGTGTCTTCTTGGGAGAAATTCATAAGGGCTAAGGAATTGTGGTGGACACATATGAAGAAGACACTTTGGGCCAAGATGATGCAAGCTTGCATTGATAAGGGGAGAGGTAAACACTTGGCCATGCAGCCAAGTAGGTGGTGTCAACACTAGGGGAAATTTGGACGCCTATAAATAGAGCCTTTGGAACTTCATTTTCAAATCACAAAATCAGCAATTTTGTAAAAGAGAGGGAGAGCAGTGAGGGTTGAGAAGAACGCATAAAATTTGGACGAGGAGATCTCCCAATATACTTATGTGTTTGGAGTGATTCCAAAGCCATCTGAAAGCTCTGGAAATCTAGTTTTCAGAGTAAGGCCGCTGGAGGAAAAAACTCAAAGGAACCCGGCTAGAGTTAGAGATTGAGCAAAAATGTTTTCTCTGGACTAGTAGTTGGTGTTGGGATTGTTTTATCCACAGTATTATGCGTTGGATTGAGAAATTATTTTACTATTTTATGATTAAAACAGCTTTATATGTTTTACGCTTGGAAAATGTTTATGTTGTAGTACAAGTACTGTAAAAGTTTATGTTTCAGTTAAACTCTTTACTGAAATCATGCATGAGAATTTACTATGTTTTCTCGATCACTCACTGGGCGTAAGCTCACCCCGTTTTCAAATGTTTTGTTTTTCCCCCCCACAAGTAGCGGTCAAATCCTCTGAAAATAGCTCAGTATCTGCTCTGCCACTAAAGGACTAAAAGACTTGTAACCGTTTGCTAGGTGGTTACTATTAATATTGTACACATGTTACTGTTGTTCATATAGGGACTAGGGTTCGTGGGTTTTGGGGGCTTGTAAATCTAGTGTTGTAATGACTCTAAACATGATATGTTTCTAAGTTAATAAATTATGGGCTTAAAGATGTCCCGTTGCATATAATTTATATTTGGTATAGAGTTATTTCGCAAGAGTTAGTAGGTAGTAAGTGTCAGCCCAAGGGTTGATAACTACTGCAGTTATGCCCTTCTCTAGGCTAAGAGGGTGGTCTGGGGCGGGGTGTGACAACATAGCCCACAACTCTAGATTCTCACACCGAGAATACCAAGTTAGTCATTGTGGTGGTGTCCTCACTCAACTCGACTGAGTTTGAGGTTTTAGAGGCCGTTCGTTGGGTTCGTGATCTTAGAGATCGTTGGGTTCGTATTCGCTATGATCGTGCTGCGTCGCGGTCGTTGTGTTCGAACGTTCGTGATTAAGGGAGTTTGAAGCATGAGTCTTCAAAGGTATGTACTTGTTATCCCTTGATCTTATTATAAAGCATGCTGTAATTTCGTATTGTGCATGACCTGTAAGTTTTCGTTTCTTGACTGTAATATTTTATGTTCAATATCGAATGGAATTTGGAGCAATCATTCCGCTGCTCATGAAAATCCTCACGTCTGATTTCTACACTAAGTTAAGCGGTGGAGGAATTCACATCGACAATCCAGTAAAGTCGTTGATTCTTTGAAATTCCTATCAAGGTAAGACGTTGGATTTAGAAATGTATGAACTTGCTAATGGATTTTCTGATTGTGAGCAGGATTTAATTGAGTTTCACCTGGAAACTCAAACCCTCGTGCCAGTTGAGGTCCACCAAACGCCTAAGCTTGCACACTCCATGCTTACATTGGAGAACCATTCAAAGCCTTTTGTCGTCTATGGCACTGAAGCCGATCTAATTGAGGAGTTTTCTTGAACCAATGGTGAAGTTGATGTGTATTCCACGCCATATTCGAAACAAGTAAGTAGGTATAAGTATGACCCTACACCACACCTTAAGGAACCTCAGGTAAAATAATTAGAGGCTTCTAAGCCTAGAATCGTACTTTGTCTTGGAATTTCTTGCATCTTCGATTATTGCTTTGTTGAGTCTTTTCTTTCTTTTGACTCTTTTGGGTCATTTGAGTCATTGATTCTTTCTTTTTCTCTTTTTTACCAAATATAAGAAAACCCAAATTCGACCTGTCTGGTTCTCGAGAGAGGATGAGTTCTCTTATAGCCTTTCCCAGCTATATAATTTCATCCAAGAGAGGACCGAGAAATATGAGAATTTTTATGTACCTTGAAAAGCATAAAAGATGGGTCGTGTCGAGCAATAGCCAAGCGTAAAGAATAAAACAACTTTTATTCACTTTTCTTTATTTGCTTTCTAGGAATAAAATTTTAGACTAACTTTTTTTCTTTTTCTTGTTGCTTTTTGATAACGGACAGAAAGGCACATTATTACAGTGCTAAGTTATTAAACAATGAAGGTTTGCGTTGATAAAATATGTTAGATTGCGTCCAAAAAGCATTAAGTTCATAACAATACGGTCGCATGCGTCCATCGCATAAAAACAGTTAACTTGTGTATTTTTATTCAGAATATGTGTTGACGCAAGGCGAAAAGTGCGATTACAAGAAATCAATGGTCGAGCGCAGCGTTACCGCAAGGCTTTGCGGTGATTTCTGTTCGCAAACATCTACTCAAGAAGGATTTTTGCATAGAGCCGACGCAACTTGGTGAGTGCATCTGGGTGAAAAGCATAATTAATCATGATGGGACAGAAAGCTGATGACGGTCGAATCCGAATTAAGTCGACAAGCCGCTAACGATAACAAGTCCACTCAGCTTTTCGGTGACAAATATTCGACACATCAGTTAGAGAATTAAAGTCATCCCATCTATGCAATCATAAGAGAGAAGCAGCCTTTCACTCCAAAGCTCTATAAATACCGAAGGCAACCTTTAGAAAAGCTAGTTCAGCGAGTTCGGACAGTTAAAGAATTTTCCCTTAGATAGAATAGCCTTGTTCTTAGTTTTTCTTTTATTTTAAGGCGGAGCGAGAGAAGGGAAGAGACGTCGGAAGATCGCTCAGGGCAACTCAAGAGAGAACCCGGAGGCGTGGAAAAGCAGAGAGCAGGCCGACTCTCGCGAGAGCGAGACTATCTTTTGAACAGAGTAGAAAAGACAGTGTAAAAGCCTTAGGAAGCAAGAGATTACTACCAAGCTCTTTATTCTCTCCTTGCATTGTTATTTTGTATTTCAACTCTATATTTATACAATGGAAGTTCTTATTCTACATCTGTTCACTCTCTTGAAAGAACGCATGAATAGCTAAATTTACCGAATGGGTTGAGAAGAACTAAGCTAACATGTCTTAGGATCTTCATCGCATGCAATTATCTTGTTTTATGTTATGCCCAATACCCCTTTAGAGCTACTCGAGAGAGAGTCTAAAGAAAGAACCTAAGACTTGAGAGAGCGAGGTTAGAATCTAGACTCGAGAGAGCAAGATTAGATCTGTATAAGCAAGAGATAGGGACTTAGAGATAAGCTCTATTTCCCAACCTACATCGCATGCACCCTAGAGGTAGGTTATGATATTATGTGGCCGCCTTATTTGTGTGTGTCATTTTGTCATCGCATAAATAAGAATATAGGCTTATGTGTAGGTCCTATAGACTCATCACATATATCGCATGCATTCTAGTATTAGAAGCCGTAACATTTGTGTCGAGAGATGATTTGCTATTGTATGTAGGTTGCATGATCGCATAACATGAACGCATCCTAGGAAGTGTTAGCTAATACGTTATTTTTATGAATGAAAATATGGATGATATGCATTGATGGATTGCATTGTGCACTCAAGTTTCCCCAGCAGAATTCAAGTGTAAATTCCTCTGAGTTCCTGGTAAGCCAAGATCGAACACAGGGACTTGTGAAAATAGTTGCATTGGTGATTTTTATGAAAACTTGCAGTAACCAATTAAATAAATTATTAGGTTTGTTGTTTGCGTTGATGAGAATAAATAACAAATGTGGCAGAGTTTGAAAAGAGTTGGTAAATAGGAAATACGATGAATATGTGGTGAATGGGTTGAGAAAAGTTTCGGCTAACACTCCCGAGAATGCGTTCATGCTTGCGATCATGCAACATGCATACAATAGTAAACCACCTTTTGGCATGAGTGCTATGGCTTCTAAGGCTAGAACACATGCGATAAATATGTGATAAGTCTACAGGGTTTACACATAAACCTCTATCTCTATTTATGCGATGACAACATGACATTCACACAAATATGCGACCACATAATATCACTCCTATTCCTAGGATGCATGCGATGCAAGTTGACAAACAAGGCTTATCTCTAAGTCCCTATCTCTTGTTTATGCAAGCCTAATCTTGCTCTTTTGAGTCCAGATTCTAATCTAGCTCTCTCGAGACATTAGGTTCTTTCTCTAGATTCTCTCTCAAGTAACTCTAAAAGGTGTTTTGCACAACATAAAATAAGACAATTGCAAACAATGAACTTCCTAGGTCATGTTAGCTTAGTTCTTCTCAATCCATTCAACTAGTTTAACTACTCATGCGTATTAAGAGAGTGAGCAGATGTAGAAATAGAACTTCCATTAAATAGATATGAGATGAAGTACAAATAACAATGCAAGTATAGTAAAGAGCCTGGAGAAATTTCTTGCTGCCAGGCATTTACACTGTTTCTACTCGTGCTCTAAAGATATTCTCGCTCTCGCGAGAGTCGGCCCGCTCTCTGCTCTTACTGTGAAACTCAGATCTCCATTTTCCTACTTAAGTAAGTGATTAAGGGGTTAATTAGGAGAAAGTTAAATCCTATGTTATGTAAATAATCTAATAATTTTACAATTGTCATAATAACTGTAATAATTATCACCTTCTATGGAGCAACAATTAGTAAGAGTGAATGTAAACTATAATGGTTAGGTATTATAGTTACGATAACCATATTTGATCCTGGAGTACGAGTAGAGAGGACCCTAAAAGGATAAAAAAAAGAGAAAACCTTGAAGACTTAAATCCTGAATAGTGAAGAAAGGATTGAAGAACTGAGGAAAATATAGAAAATTATTTGGGAAAATTCGTGTGGAAGTTACACGGAGATAAACCATATTCACAGTAGCTAACGAGATTGGAGAGGAAGTTGGAGAGAGCGAGATTGGAAAGAATAAGATTGGAAAGAGCAGTTTGAGCGAGAGTTTGAGCAAGAAAGTGGGGGAGAGTGAGAGTTTGAGCGAGAAAGTTGGAGAGATCGAGAGTTTGAGCGAGAAAGTTGGAGAGAGCGAGAGTGGAAAGAGTGAGATTGTGAGCGAGAAAGTGGGAGAGAGCGAGAGTTTGAGCGAAAAAGTTGGAGAGAGCGAGAGTAGAGAGAGTGAGAATTGTGAGCGAGAAAGTGGGAGAGAGCAAGAGTGGAGAGAGCGAGACTAGAGAGAAAGTGGGAGAGGGGAGAGCGGAGAGAGCGAGAGCAGCCTGAACACCTCATTCGAACGTCACGCCCACGCGATCGAAGGAACTCGCATGTGCATTAAACGGCCGGGCAAGTATTTATGTGTTGAATTTGGCCACGTTCTTATAGATTATACATTGAAAACTCTAAATTGAATACAAACAAAGATTGAAGATGCAAGGGCAAACGTCAACCAAAATTAGGTGTCTTATTAAGAGAATTCTTAAACCCTAAGAAATTGTGGTGGATGCGTATGGAAAGAACACCTTGAGCCAAAGTGAGGTAAGCTTACGTTGATGAAGGGAGAAGTAACCACTTGGCCATGCAGCCAAGTAGGTGATGTCAACACCATAGGAGGTTTGGACGCCTATAAATAGAGCCTTTGGGTTTTCATTTTCAAATCACAAATCATAAAATTTGTAAAAAGAGGGGGAGAGTAGAGTGCATTGGACAGTGAGGGTGGAGGAGAATACATCAACTTAAGACGAGGAGATCTCCCAATCTACTCGAGCGTTTGATGTAATTTCAAAGCCATCTAAAAGATAAGAGAGTCTAGTTTTCATGGTGAGGCTGCTGGATCTCTAAGGAATTGGGCTGAAGAATGAGAAAAAGATAGAGGGGTCGAGCTATCGGGTAAGCTGGGCCATTCTTGATGTTTGGATGATTCTGACTAAACCATGAAGAGTTATAAGCTAATATTTTATGGTAATCTTCTTGAGACATTTTAGAATAGTTTTGTAGAAGGAAGTATCTCAAAATAAGGTTTATAACTATGAGTAATCTAAGATGTAAGTTAGATCTGGATTCTAGGGGTAAAAAGGGAGCCCGAGGTAGAAAAGGGAACTATTAGAAAGGCTCCTAAGCAATTAAGGTAAGTGTAATAACTTTGATAATTAACACATAGTGTGAGTGTTATAGTTTTATAGTTTCGATATATCATGAATATCACAGCTTTGAAGTATTAGGATTTGTTATTATCTCTCGTGAATATTTACATAATTTTAATAGAGAAATGCATAGTAGGATGTATGATGGTCTTGTTAAGTACTGAGAGGTTTATGAAAGAAATGCATGCTCAGTATTATTTAGAGGTAGAGGTAGAGCTTTGAAGTATTGTGTTAATACGCATGTTTTCTCTTCTATATGACCGCTAAGGAACCCAATAGAGGTAGAATCATGAAGATAGATTAGGGTTAGGGCTATCCTAGATTAGGGTTAGGGCTATCCTACCTTAATTGTTGATTAGGACGCTTTCTTGACTAGGTTATGCTAGTTTTCCGCCTTTGTAGAGACTGTCCTTAGTTACAACTGTCCTTTATCTTTTGAATTTTACCATGTTTCTTGTCTTAATAAAAAAATCCCTGTTTTATAGCTTTATAGTTAAGCTCGGTTAAAGAAAATATTAAATAACATTTTCTTGTGGATCGACCTCTTACTTCCACTTTAACTACAAGTTAGCTAGGTTGTTGTTCGAGCTTTATAAATATTGTTTGTTTCGGGTTAGGTAGAATTAACGACACCTACTTAGCTATCGGACAAACGCCCCTCCAAAGCATAAACCTAATGGTCGCTCGATGTATGAAGGCAGTATGCTCAGGTGTAGGCTAGCATTGCAACGCTCCGAAGATGGAACAACGCCACCGTCACAACACAAGTGCAACGCTCATCTCCAATGCTATAAGGCAGAATGGTAGCCTTGCAACGCTCAACCCTAATGTTGCAATGCTATGTAGTTTGACAGAACTTCCACCTCTACATGCACACAACCAAGCGTCAAGGGAAAGCTTTGTGACACCTCCTTGATGCTCAACAAAAATGCTCTACATCGTTGTGACGCTCTCCCTAGCATTGCGACGCTGCGACAAACCTATAAATGAGCCATTTGGGGCCAACACTCTATACAACGAATAATAGAGAAAAAATTGAAGAGTTAAACTAGTTTTGGGAGCCTTTGTAGTTGAATTGTTATACAAAGTTTGCCATAGTTATCCTCGTTTCTCAACAAATCATTGTGATTCTGATATGCCTTTTAAAGGCTAGGTAAATTCTCTTGATTATTTGTATGGCTTAATTCTTGAAGGGTTGCTAGTTAAATTTACTTAATTGTTGTGAACCCTTTGGGCGGATTTCTGTTAATTTTAATAGAGTTTCAATGAATTGACCTGACAAATTAATTTATCAAAGTTATTGTTTGCAATATTGTCATAGTCTATGCAATGTTGATTGATTTAGTTGCACATATTAGGATCGCATGTTTAGGGTCTAGACTTTTTTTGGCCTAGTATAATATTTTCCAATTAATCATGCTACAAGATATGGCTTTTTCGGTTTGTAGTATGTCTCAACAATTGAACCCTATTGTATTGCAATTCAGTTTTAACTTGTACGTCACTAAGAAGGAAGAGTTAATAATTGAATTAGTGCTAGTTGGATTTTTATCAAAATTGGCTAATTGGGCTATTATATATTCTAATAGGTTGAAGGGTTCATAAAATTAGTAAAATTAACTAGTGCCTAAGGATGGAAAATAAAAAGCATACAAATAAAATCCAAAATTTTTCCATCAATTTGATTCAATCCCTTTTTTGTGCTGTTTTCTCTGTTTGCTTGTCAATTATTTTGCACAATCAACAATCTCCCCCCCCCCCACCCCCAATGTGGAATTCTTAAATTGTTCTGATTGATCATTAGACTCTCTGTAGATTTGACCCCGATCTTACCATTTTACTGCATTTGTGGTACAAGTCTTAGATTGGTGATTTTCTCTCTCTATTATCTTTCTTTTCTCGGACCGGAGACGTGTACGACGACGCCTTTCTGGAGCCCAAACAGAAATTTCTTGAATTTACATAATGTTCCAAGAATGTCTTTCATTCATTTATAACTACTTTAATATAGTTTGAACTTATATACCATTTTTTTTTTATTAATTTCAATTTCTTTTTAAACAATATTGTTTATATTAAACTTGCAAGTTGTTTTTCTCAATAAAATAATACATTTTAATTTAAGATTTCTTATAAAATAAATAATCTACATTTAAATTTGAACATCTTTCTAAAAACATTAAACAATTACAATATAACAAAAAAAGAGATGTATGGCTGGTAATATTTATCTTAGTTATAAAATACAAATAAAGAAGGGTGATATATATAAGTAAAAATTAATGATAAAAAAAGTAAAAGAAGGGATGCCCTCGACATGGGAATTCTGAAAAACTCATATTCTCAGGAGAGCATCCAAAACTCTCAAAATATCCTTCATAATAGCATTTTTGGATGCCCGAGAATATCTAGATGTCAAGATATTTTATATTATCTAACACAAACACAGTAATCCAGATGTCTATGTTATGTGAATCTTAGGCTCCTACAAAATAAACGTCTCCTGAATAAATCTTTGTCATTGCATATGGGGATCTCATTAACTATCAATCACGGGTCTTGACCCAAGAGTACTTTACATAAAATCAAAGAATGGACTTTGCCTAAATTTTAACACCTTATCAAGTAGGTCGCTATATTTTAAAATTTGTAACAATTTAGACCCCTTTTGGTAACCATTTGGTTTTTTATTTTTATTTTTGTTTTTGAAAATTAAGTCTATTTCAACCATATTTCTTACCATGATTTGCATATTTCTTAAGTAAAATGGTTGAATTCTTAACTAAATTCCAAAAACAAAAACAATTTTTTGAAAGTTACTTTTTTTATTTCTCAAAATTTGGCTTGATTGTTTAAACCATTAGTGAAAAATAAATAACAAAAGAAAAAATTTGGAGGTGAAAGTAATGTCCATAGGGTTAATTTAAACAACAAAAACAAAAAAAATACAAAACAAAATGTTGCCAAACGGGACCTTAGTCTCTATACTTTCAAATTTGATACAATTTAGTCCCTATCGTAAAAAATATTATCAAATTTAATTGTCAATTTTGATTATGAACAACTTAATCATATAATCTATAAACAAATTTGATCTTGAGACAATTTATCAAACATCACTTATTATGGGTAAGAATGTCATCAAACTTTAATTGTTAGTTTCTTCATGATAGAAACTAAATCATGGTAAACTATAGAATTGGTAATTAAAAGTTGAATGACTAAACTATTATAATTTTGAAAGCAAGAGACTAAGGCCTCATATTGAAAACCATTATTTGGTTTTTTTTTTTTTTAGGTTTTTAAAAATTATTTTTGTTTTCTTACCACTTTTTTATCATAATTTTCATCTTTTCTAACCACTATTGAAAAGTAGACGATAACATCAATAATTCAATATGTAGAATGAATGTTTATAAGAATATAAGAAATAAAAAAAATGAAATAGTTATCAAATGGGCTTAAATCTTTACAAACTAAAATTCATAGGATATTTGTAATAGAGAGTAGAATAAGAGAAAAAATCTAAAAATATATTACATATTTAAAATATTTGCAAATATGGATGAGCTAGTCAATCTTTGATTTTTTATAATTTTCAATTTCCCCCTCCTTTATCTTGTTTTTTGCACACTTTTTTTTAGTCTTTTTATTTTCTTTCCTTTCTTTGGTTTTTACTTCTTCCCTACTTTTTTTTTTCATTTTCTTTCTTTCTCCAGTTTTTTATTCTTTCTTTTTTTTTTAATTTTATTCTTTCCTTTATACGATTTTTTCTTCTTTCATTTATTTTTTATTTTCTCTCATTTCTTTCTTTTTCTTTCCTTTATTTTTTTTCTTTTCTTTCATTTCCTTCTTTTTTTAATTTTCTTTTCTTTCTTGGATTTTTGTTTATTTTCTTTCATTTCTTTGATTTTTGCTTCTTTCCTTTTCTTTTTTTAATTTTCTTTTCTTTCTTGGATTTTTGCTTATTCTTTTTTTTTTATTTTCTTTCATTTCTTTGATTTTTGCTTCTTTCTTTTTCTTTTCTTTTTTATTATTTTCTTTTCTTTTCTTTCTCTGATTTTCTGCTTCTTCTCTTTCTTTTTCTTTTTTTAATTTTTCTTTCATTTCTCTGGTTTTTGTTTCCCTTTTTTCTATTTAATTTTCTTTCATTTCTTCAGTTTTTTCTTCTTCTGTTTCTCTTATTTTTAAAAATTTTCTTCCTTTATTTGAATTTTTTTCTTCTTCCCTTTTTTCACAAGAATTATGAGGTTGAGTTTCATACTCAAAACTTGAACGTACTTAATTCATAAGTGACTTAACACCAACAAGTCAATCATCAAGTTTGATTATTATAACAAATAATAAATATAAATAGAAAATGAAAGTTTATCAGTGATAGTCAATAATATTTTCTATCGTTGATAGCTTAATCTTTGATTATATTTTCATAATAGCCACTTATAGAAATCTATCATTTATAGCCAATTTAGTGAATTTAATTAATAAAATTGAATCTTGAACTAAAATATAAGTGAAATGCTTAGAAGCTATCACTAATAGCATGTTTACCAGTGAGAGAAGTTATCAATGAAAATAAAATATTTGGGAAGGACAAGAAATGGGAAAAAAGGTGTCCAATGGCTATGATTGACAGAAGCTACTATTGATAGCATGTTAACAATGATAGAAGCTAATATTAATAGCACGTTATCGGTGATAGAAGCTATCACTGATAGCACGTTATCAGTGATAGAGAACTATCACTGATAGTATAATATCAGTGAGATCATTGATAGCATCTTATCAATGATGTTATCAATGAAAGAAACTATGATAACCACAAATTGAGTGATGTTAGTGATATCGGTGATAAAATTTAGGTGATATCTATAAATCGAGTTTCTTTCAAAGATGATAACCAGTTATAGAAGTCTATCACCGATAGCCTTAAGTGTTAATGTTTCAAGGTTGATGCTAATTGATGAAAGTCTATCAGTGATAGCGACTGATAACTTCTATCAGTAATAGTCATGATAAAAGATTATTAGTGATAACTACTGTGGTAATCAAAGTTGTTGGTCTTCTTTCAAAGTTGATCACTATTTATAATGTATCATTGATAGCCACTGATAGTCTTAAGTAATGATATTTCAAGGTTGATTCCAATTGATGAAAGTGAATCAATGATAGCTACTGATAATTGATAGCAAATAAAAGCTAATATTTCAAGATTGTATTAATTTTTCTCAAATTGAAAGCTACCGCTGATAGCAATTATCATCGATAGCAATTGTAGAAGTTATCAACAGCCGATAATAGCAAGTGATAGCTTTTAATTTGAGAAAACTGGGAAGAAACAACAAAATGATGACTAGGCATAAGTTTTTTAGTCTTTTACCATTTTTTTTTATCTATGCATGCAATTATTTTATCCTTGTACTACATATTCTATTATTTTGTGCTTGAATTCTATTTATGCAACTAGCCTAAATTCATAGACCAAAAGTGACTTTTAACATTTATTTTAGTGTTTTTTGCACTAAAATTCACCACTGTCATGATGTCACAAGTAACCATTCGAGTTTTGAATTTTATTCAATTGGGTTGCATACTTGAAATCGGGTTTGGGTTTCAGAAAAGCAATCGGGCTAGTGAGTTCATCCCTAACCCAAAGGCCTTCGAGTCTCCCCTTAAATTTTTTTGTCGCATTATTATGATAACATTAGGTTCGGGCTTTGAAAAAGACGTCGGGTTGGAGATCTCATCCCAAGCGCGAATTCATGGGAAAAGCTGAAAGTGCCCTCTAACATAAGCAAAATGTTATAATTCATAATATAGTGGGGTCGAGTCATAAAACATAAAGGCGAAGAAGGCAATCCATAAAAAAAAAATATAATAAATAAAAAGATTATATATATATAAAAAAACCTCAATTTGAATGGTTGTGGGAAAAGGAAGGTATATTAGAAAAGAGAATTCTTCAAAGAAAAAAGAAGTTTTAACCAATCTTGTATTTTCTTAAAGATGATTTTGATTTTCTAATTTTTAGAATTTTAATAATATAATTTTTATAATTGCAACAAGCTTCCTTTTTAAAGAGTGAATAAATCCTGGCAAAACCCTCGTCTTTGCTTCAACTTCTCCCATGGCGACTCAGCTCTTCTCTCGTTCTCTCCCTAAAACCCTAATTTTGGCTTCTATGTTCTCTCGTTCCTTTCTCACTGCCACCGGAGCCGCCATCTCCGCCTCCTCTCACTCCTCTTTCTCCCTTCTGCGCCGCCTCCGTCCCCTCGCTGCTATAGTCGCTGCCGATTTCCGCTGTCTCTCTGCAGCTCCGAGCGTGAGGGAGTTAGCTACCCGTGCCGCTTCTTCGTCTCTCAATGATCCGAATCCTAACTGGTCCAATCGCCCACCCAAGGAGACCATATTGCTTGATGGCTGTGATTTTGAACACTGGCTCGTTGTCATGGAAAAGCCAGAGGAGAATCTCACGAGGGATGAGATTATCGACAGCTATATCAAAACGCTTGCCATGGTTGTCGGAAGGTGAATTCTCGTTTTCGTCGATTGTATTTGTTCTCTCTCTCTCTCTCTCTCTCTCTCTCTCTCTCTCTCTTTCCCAGCGTCTGGCTACCCTGATGATTGCATTTAATCGTATCTCTTTTGGAGTTCTAGGATTGTAGTTTGGTATTTAGAACATAATGGCGAGTTCTTTCATTTTTAATGGATGCTGAAGAAAAATATGCAGAGAAGAAACTAGGGTTGGGTTTGTGTTATCTACGGAAACATTTCCACATGGGATTTTTCTTAGTATCAAATGTTTGAAATATTTCTCTCGCGGTAAAATGTATTCAAGTATATTTCTTATTTCAAAGTAAATGGCATGTGAGGATGTGAGGTGATTAGTGGAACCGCTTGTCTCTGACGACGCCATTGTCAATTTTTAAAAAAGTTCACTATCAGTATCGATTCTTTATCCATATGCTCTGATTTTTAAATGAGAGATGAAATTTGAGAATTCTGGATGGAATTCCGGGTCACCACATGTACTATTTTCTCTATCGGTTCCTTCTCTAAAGGATAATTTGCAGTATATCGGCGTCTATGTGATAAACGGTGTTTGTAGTCATTGGTTTTTACTGTATTTGCCTATTTGGTTTCTTATTGTTACAGTGAGGAAGAAGCTAGGATGAAAATATACTCTGTTTCAACCAGATGCTACTTTGCATTCGGGTGTCTTGTTTCTGAAGAACTTTCTTACAAAATCAAAGGTACACTTTTGTGTCTTGTTTTCTTTTTGTTTCGTTGTGTTGGTCTTGGTTATTTCTTTCTTTTGTATTGATTATATGAAGTCGTACCTTTTCCTCCTCAGAGTTGCCTAAGGTTCGTTGGGTCCTTCCTGATTCATACTTGGACGTTAAGAATAAAGATTATGGAGGTAATTCCTAATCTTTTTTAAGTATGCAAATGAACATTTTACCACTCTCAATGTCTAATTTTATTGTTTCTATCGCATCCTCACCCTTTAGTTCTAAATAGAGATCAATAGTTCTAATTGAATATTCCTTGTCAGGAAGCAGAAATTAGTCTATATTAAAAACAAGTTTGTATGCTGAAATCTTAACTAGACTGGTTTTATTGTTTTCTCTCTGCCCCCTTTTTTCTTTTTCTTTTTTTCTTTAATTTTTTTTCCTAGAGAAGGTTTTATTTCAATTTAAAGCTGCTAGAAGTTAAAATGTTCATAATATCATATGAAATTGTACATGATAAATTTTGCCGAGAAAAAAAGTTGAAATATGCCATTCTAAGTTAGTAAGTAGCTTTTACCTTTACAAAAATGAAGACTATAAAGAGAGATTGAATGTTAGATACTTGCTTGAAAAGTTGAAGCTCTTGTATGATGGTTTAGGATCTTGACTCATTCAGCTCACATTCTTAAGATGTTAGAAAGCTAAAAAATGTGTCTGAGATTGTAATGCACTCTTGAGCAGGCTAACAGTATAGGGGCATTTCAATGAAAGCTCTAATCTTGAAGTTCCTTATCATCACATCAGACAAATAAAATTGGAAGGCACATATTTCTTGCAAATAATTAGGGGTAAATTGTAAAGCCAATATCTCTTTGTTGTAGTGTCTTACCTATTGGAGAACTCGTTAAATAGTATTCTGCTAGTCCACTTTTAGGCTACAACTATTTTGCACTTCTAGGCTACAACTATTTTGCCTTTTAGTATGCAGTTGTACAGAAATGTTATCTGATTTTCTGTGTATGTTTTTTCCTTTGACAGGGGAGCCTTTTATAAACGGACAAGCTGTTCCGTATGACCCGAAGTACCACGAGGAATGGATTAGAAACAATGCTAGAGCAAATGAGAGGAATAGGCGCAATGATAGGCCTCGCAATTTTGATAGGTCAAGAAACTTTGAGAGGAGGAGGGATAACATGCAAAATAGAGAATTTCCAAATGCTTCAACAAATCAACCTACTGGACCGAACATGAGTCCACCAGCTCCAAGTAGTATGCCTCCCAAAGACTTTAGTCCCAGCATGCCTCCTCACAACCATGCTGGAATGCCCCAAGGCAACTATCCGGGAGGACCACCACCTCTGAACAATTTTAACAAACCACTGCCGCCACACAACTTTAACGGACCACCACCACCACCACCACCACCGAACAACTTTAACGGACCACCACCACCACCTCGGAACAACTTTAATGGGCCACCACCACCACCACCACTAAACAACTTTAATGGACCTCCGTCACCACCACCACCACGAAACAACTATGCACCACCACCACCAAACCCCGGGGGAGCACCACCACACAATTTTGGGGGGCCACAGCCAAACAACTATTGGGGAGCACCACAACCAAACAACTATGGTGGACCTTCAATCTCGGGCAGGCCGCCTGCACAGAACAGCTATGGAGGGGTGCAACCTAATGCTGGTGGATGGTCTAATAATGTGCATAACAATCAACAAGAATAGTCCTCAACTGGTTTGGGAAGTCTCAAACTTGCATAAGTCGTTGGTTGTTTGGATTTAGTTGCTGCTAGGTTCTACCCTGAAATCCTACTGAACGTTGAGTTGAACTAAATGCTTTGCTTTTTGAGTAGGGTATATGCTCAGAACATGTTAGGTGTTCTAAATACAACAACGCTCCTTGTATTTATTTTTAATGATGTAGCTAATTTTTTGTTTCGAAAAAACACTTCATGTTTTACGGTTTTTTATAAAAAAAAAAAAAAAAAAAAATTGGAAAAAAATAACCTTTGGAGATTCTCTTTTTGGTTAAGATGAGGGTTATCATTTGTTGTTGCAACTAATGTGTAAATATCGATGGCCGTTCCAACAGAAAATTTTGGTATTTTGTTAATTAAGTTATTAGAATTAGTATGATTGGGGGTATATCATTTGGAGCTTTATGATAAGTAGATATGGTGAATGATTGTAGGAATTTTACCTTGAAGCGAAGTTAATATTTTGGGCACTGTTCTAAATCTTAGGGAAGCAAGAGAGATTTTCAGTTGGAAGTTGAAAGACGTAAAATTATAATTTATGCTAAAGTCATCTTTTGCACAATGTGAAAGTAAAATTATTTGAACAACTATTCTCTTGATTGAGGGATGATGTCTTAACTAATTGAGCTATACTCAAAAACTCCTCTATAACCATCCATAAATGCTTTCCATTGTTAACTTTTCTTTTCTATATTTCAATTGCAAAAGTCGTAGGGAAAAAGGCAAGTCATCTTTTTCGGCTGCCATGGACATTGAGGTTCTGCAAATACAGAGTAAAACTTTTTAACTTCTTGTCAGTTTCTCGTCCACAAAAAAAAAAAATTTAACTTCTTGTCAGTTGTCACTGCCTTCCCTCAAGTATTCCAACACTCCTGAGCTTTAATCTTTTTACTTGAACAAGCTTCGGTAGCTCAAAGGATCTAAATGTTCCCAGAATCTGCGTGAGTCAGAAACAGGAATTACAGACAAGAAATAGGTACAGAAGGATCATTTGTGTGTTATGCAATAGAAGAATTACTGGGTGTGTTATTATCATGTTGAACAAAATGCAAAACCTTTTTCATCTCCCGATGGAATTCTGACATTGAGAGTAAGAAAAGACCCTAGTTCCTACCTTACATATAAATACACAAGTTTATTGATAAAATGAAAATCACCTGGAATTAATGGGAGGACAAGACGCCTGCAGATGCTAGATATTTACTCTTCCTGCAAGCAGTAAAGATCAGTCAAAGGTTACCCTTCCGCAAACCCGGTGCACTGGTATGTCAAAGTAGAGGCTATAAGAACTTTGCAGGCTGTAGATTCGGCTTTTCTATTCTTGGCAACTTGAATTTGATCTGCCAGTGATACTTCTTTCCTCATTTGACCTTTCTTTATAAGATCCAGATCCAGTTTTTCCCAGGATGTGTTTTTGGGTGCCACTGAAGCTATACTTCCTTGGGCAATGACTGCACCATTTGTTGAAATCTTTTTGCGAATCTAGATTCAAAGACAAGTGAAAGAGGATAACAACAATATAAGAAGACATAAGAATGTGGTAAGAACCTTGATATTATAAAGTGCCATTTTACATTTCAGAGCGATGGCAAATTAAAATGAAGAAAGTTGGGCAAAAAATTTACATTTCCAATTTGTTATGATAGGTGAGCTTTTGTTATAGATCAGTTCCATTGCATGCTTGCTATCATTTTGATTCATCCAGTGGAAATGAGCAATCACAAGCTTTGCCTTTCTACTTGAGGAACAACAATTTCAATCAAACTATTTGAGTAAATCAACAGAATCTCCCTGATCTTTACCTTTTTCAATCTCTGCTTAAGCTTTGATCTTTCGATGGTAGTCGATTTCTTCATCTTTCTCAGGGTGTCATCTCCTTCTTTTCCCTTTCTTTTCCCCCCATTTCTTCTTCTGGAACACATTTTCAACTTCTTTGTTTTGGAATTGTCTTCCCCTTTTTCTTTCTTATGAACCATCCCTTGGACTTTTTTCTTTTTCACATTTTCTGCTCTCGTCACTTTTAGTTTTGTCTTCTCTGCAACCCGTTGAAGATCTTGGTGAAGTATTTCTTGTTTTATCTTGTCATAGCTGTCCCAGTCGAGTTCTTGTTCTTCCTTCCCTCCTTTCTTTGCAGCAACAGCTATGCTTTCCATCCACGACAGAAAGAATGTCTCATTTAATCTCTTCTTCATTAGTCTCTTTCCCCAAACACATCTGAGTGAAGAGCTAATTTTAACCTTAACCTGATCACTGCAAATAGAATAAATGAAGATTCAACTGCCTAGCAAGTCAATACCTTATGAAAAGACGAGATTTGCCTCATCAAGCCAAACAATTCCACTTGTTATCGAGGAAACTCTCTTAAACTAATAAGTTTTCGTCACCAAGAACTTGCTCCCAGGACTGAAGTACACGGTAAAGTTCTGGTGAATATTCAAACACAAAGAGAGACTTTTAATTTCACATGGTCAAGGGGAAAATGTCGAGATTTTGGAGCCAATGACATCAATTCTAGGACTATAACAGTTGAGCATTCTTTTCCCACAGCCTTATTGAACTCTAGGCCAGGGTGGTTACAACTCGATCGAAGATGAGAAGTTTTTTATGATTTCAGGGCAGATCCTAAAACGGGATTTTTCTTTTTCCTTTTCTGTTTTATAAGAGATCTTGAATGTAGATTGTAAGGTTTACGATCTAGACTTACATTAGACTTCTTATTAATTCTATAAAAAGAAGTCATTGGTTTTGTTAAAATGAAAATGCTGCAAGAAAACTTTGCTTATCTTCAACATACAAGC
>NC_143478.1:86467026-86498963 GCF_027475165.1 Benincasa hispida | reverse complement strand
TTTTAGTATGTTTGAATGTACATGTGGAAATTTTGTCACAATGAATTGGAAAGATCCGCTTCCACTCGTAGGTAATCTTGAATAAGTAATGGGTACTTGTTCCTATTCGTCACCTTATTCAACTGCCTATAATCTATACATAACTTGAGAGTACCATCTTTCTTCTTTACAAACAAAACTGTTGCTCCCCAAGGTGACACACTGTGTCTAACATACCCCTTATCCACTAACTTCTGTAACTGAACTTTTAACTCCTTCAACTCTGCTGGCGTGATTCTGTATGGTGCCTATGAAATAGGTGTGGTGCTTAGAATCAAATCAATATTAAACTTTACTTCCTTGTTAGGCAACAAAGCGGATAACTCTTCAGGGAATACATCCAGGAACTCCTGTACAATGGTACATCTACAGGTTCAGATTCTTATCCTGTGAAACAACTACATGAGCCAGATAGGCTTCACATCCCTTATTAGCAGTTTCCTAGCCTTCACTGCTGATATTAACCTACCTAAGAGTAATCTCTTACTTCCTACAAATAGTGTCTTCTATTCCCTGGTTTCCTAAATACTATCTCTTTCTTTAAACAATCAACAGAGGCATGATACTTACTTAGGAAGTTCATGCCTAAAATAACATCAAACTCAAGTAACTCTAATGGAATCAGATCAACCCATAAACTTTAACTTCCAATGACTACCTCACAATTCCTGTAATACTTATGCACTACTAAAACATCTCCAACAGACGTAAAAATAAACAAATTCTCAGGCATATTCTCAAGCACTTTATTTATATGCAATGCAAATATGTTAGATATGAATGATTGCGTAGAACCAGGATCAAATAATACATAACCAGGATCAAATAATGCAAAGTTATTGTATTGGTCACGATGTCTGGAGACTTTTCTGCTTCCTAATGGGTCACTGAATACACTCTACCCTGCTACTAGGGTCGTCCTACTGCCCCATTATGTTTAGCTCCACTGGAACCCTCTCATCTGGCTCTAGTTGCCTTTTGTCAATCTACTGTCTGAGAAGCAACTTTTTGTTTCTGCTTGAGCCTCACAAGCTAACTTAGGACAATCTCTCTTGAAATGTCCTGTCTGTCCACAATGGAAACAAACATTCCTGCCACTATAACACATCCTTGAGTGCTATTTACCATAGTTTTCACAAGAGGGTTGCCTACCGGTACTAGCTATAGACTCACAAGTATGTCTAGTTACTGATTTACTAACTGACCCAACTGCAGGTCTCGATGTCTTACTGGTCACTCCTTGCTGGCTCACAACTCCCTGTCTTCTTATAGCTGATTATCCAAAGAATGGAGGCCTAAAACTCTTACCTCCCGATTCTATTGAAATTTTAGGTTGCTCTTCTTTTCCTTTGTATGTCTAATCTACATCAGCTAGACTCCTCTCAACTCTGACAATTGTCTCGTGAAATCCACCCTATTAGTTGTAGAAGTGACTGGAGTATGGATCTCATTCCTCAAACCGTTGTCAAATCTCCTGCATTTATCCGTCTCTTTCGCTATAATTGGAAGAGTGTATTGCGACAATTATGTGAATCTCTGCTCATATTTAGCGACCGTCATTGATCCCTTAACTAATCAGAGGAACTCATCTCTCTTAGCTCCACTATAATCCAATCAAGTTTTAGCAATTTTAATAATGTACCCAAGATTATTCTTTTGCAACGATACTACAACTAGACATTTTTGTCTAAATACTATCTCCAGAATAACTCATATTCTGATAGCCATTTAGGTACCGCTTTTGGTTAGAAATTATTAACAATTAATAATTCTGTAAGTGTAACCTTCCATTTTCAGACGTCAAAGTGTCGGCCTCAACTATGCTACCATAGTGGAGAGTCAAGGTTGGGAATGGACCTAAGAAATCTTATCCATCTCTAGAGCTTGAGTTGTTTCAAATTCTATGTTACAACTGATAACTTGTAGAAATACAAGTTATTTATGTTGCCTTATCTAGATAAGGCGGCCAAAAGAGAAGGAATATGCGTCGATTTTATGAAAATTAGCTCGGAAATACAATAAATATAATTATCGCAATTACACCCACTAATATCGTCAAGATGGTAGAAGAGAATATTTTTACTCTATTTTACAGGAAACCAAGTCACCGTTTGCAATCAAGGCTCAACGAGAAACTAAACAACGCATCTTTGTTACATTGCGCCCGTCAAACCACAATGAGGAGACGATTAACGCAATGAGGCACAATGCGACAGTCGACCCATAGCTGAATTTCAACCGCATGCGGTAATAAAAACAATATCGCATGCGAGCAACCGATCGAAAGATGCAGCTGAGCAATGCAAACGCGGAGGATTGTGACACGTGTACAACTAACCGTTGTGCAGATTTGATGATCTGATTGCATAACAGAAGGAATATATTCCTCCATCTTCAAAATTTCCATAACAAGAAGTGGGGTCCACAAGCCAAGAGTCAAAGCTTTTCACCTATAAATACCCCCATAGAATTCAGAGAAGATATACTCTATATGGGTATAATTGATATGAGGGCCAATTAATTGAGAGAAAAGCTGAGCTGAGTACTGATCGGAAGAGATCTGGAAAGAGAAGAGACAAGGTCGAGAGGTGAATCTCGGTGTGAATCTGCCAGATCCCCGCTATGAAGCTCTGTGCTTAGATCCCTGCTACCGGTTGAGCAAGCCTGAGAGGGAAGCTCATCCATTCGTTCACTCCATCCATGCCGACAAGAAAATCTCCATCCAGATCGGCGCTAAGACGTTGGCGCTTATTTGTATTTGTTTCTAACTCTATTTCATCAAGTGTATTTCATCTTCTTAATCTCTTCATTCACAAATCATGTATCAGACGCTAAATAGTTTTATTGAATGTCTCGATCACTTTCATTACCTCTTTTCTGTCTATTTCCGTTCCTCCATTAATCGTTTTCTCCATGCAGTTTTCTTAATACCTTGGTAATTAATATGGATTAAACGAGTAACTTAATTTGTGCTAAAGAGATAAATGTGTTTAGCTAAGGCATGCTAGACGGCACCTTCACCTGTGAGAGCAGAAGTGAAGATGTCATCCTGATCTGTTGAGAGAAGGTTAGAAGAATGCGTTAACTAAAGTGAGTAGTACTTCCAGAGATGGAAGCAACCTTGTGTTCATTACGTGCCCCTGTTTCACCACAGAGATGTGGGAACGTGGCCGATCACCGAGAGGTGTACGCCAAGGGAAAAGCGGAACAGTACTTATTACCTTAACGCAATTAAGGAACTTGTGCTGTTTATATTAGTTATCTTTTCTGTTTCTGCTTCATACATAAGGCTTGTCACCGCATTACACGATCTTTGCATAATCTTCACAGCCAGCCTTGACCTTAGTTTCTTGTATCATGAAACCTGTATCTTGTATCATCTTAGCTTAGATTTACTTTATCCCAATTTACTTTAATACAATTTATGTTATTATCGCATTTTTACCGCTTTACTTTACTTTATCGCATGTTTAATTACTTGTACACAAATTCTTTTATAAATTGAAAAACCCTGGTCACATATATCATAAATATAACGCAATAACCTAAAACATTCCCTGTGTTCGACCTCGGATCACACCGAGAAACTTGCGATGAAATTATACTTGGTTTCAACGCAAGGAAAGTTGTGATAACGCACAGCATACTACAAGAACATTTGTTAATGACGCATATCTAGAAGTAGTATCACATATCATCGCATAAAATCTATGTCATCAAGTTTATGGCATGGACATGCATCATAAGATAAATTAAGCGTTTACAAGTTTATGGCGCCGTTGTCGGGAAACTGGTAACGGGGACATAGGCTTGGACTTCTATTCTTGCATTACATCTTATGCGTTGTGTGACATAAGACATCTTCTGCGTTACAAGTTTATGGCGCCGTTGCCGGGGAACTAGTAACGGGGACATAGGCTTGAACTTGTATTCCTGCATTACATCTTATGCGTTGTGTGACATAGAACAAAATTCTGCTTTACAAGTTTATGGCGCCGTTGCCGGGGAACTGGTAACGGGGACATGGCTTGGACTTCTATTCTTGCATTACATTTTATGTGTTGTGTGACAAAGAACAAAATTCTGCATTACAAGTTTATGACGTCGTTGCCAAGGAGTGGTTAACGGTTTATTGTTTGAGTGTGTTTGTGGTATTTGCAGGACAGATCTCGTTGTACTGGCTGTTCAACATAGAGAGCAGCTTGACGGTTTATAAGTACTGGTGCTGAACTAGAATGTGAAGCTGACCTTGAGATCGAGCATACCTTTCACGCATGGGCACGTCAGAATCTGATAAGGAAAAAGAAAACAGCGAGTATGGCAGTTAATAACCACAATGTGGTTCCCGTAGTAAATCAAAAGGCTGTTAGGCCAGCGCAGTTTTCCTGGCTGCTGATCGCAACATCCCCATGAGGAATTATGCTGCACCCAACCTGTATGATTTTTCGCCTGGGATTTTGAGGCCTATTGTTGAGGAGAACGCAAGGTTCGAAATAAAGCCGGTCAAGCTACAAATGATCCAAAATGCAGGGAAATTAGGGGGTCTGCAAGGTGAAGACCCGCATGCCCACTTGACCAGCTTTCTCGAAATGTGTGGCAACTTCTCACTACCTGGTGTAACCCCGGAGAGTATTAGACTGTATCTGTTCCCTTACACTTTAAGGGACGAAGCCAAGAGGTGGGCTCACTCACTAGAGCCAATCGAGATCACATCATGGGATCAACTGGTGGAGAAATTCATGAAGAAGTTCTTCCCGCCGGCCGTCAATACAAGGCGATGAAAGGACGTGCTGAACTTCAAGCAAATGGAGAATGAGACCCTAAGCACCGCTTGGGTGCGATTTAGAAGATTGGTGAAGAACTGCCTGCATATCAGGATACCCGATTGCATTTTGATGGAGACCTTTTATAACAGCCTAAATAGATCAACGCAGGCTGTTGCTGACACCTCCCGGTAGGAGGTTTTATGGACAAAATGTATATTGAGGCCAAGGTCATCCTTGATCGCATATCACAAACATAGATGACTAGATTGATGATGGCTATGGAGGCCGAAGCGTCGAAAGAAGAAAGAATGAAACTACCATTGTCCCTGCGGAGACAATGACCACGTTGGCTGCTCAGATGGCCGCGGTGACCTTGATCCTTCAATCGATGGCAATCAATCAAGGAGCCATCTCCCAACAATCAGCGCAACCCACTGCACTGGCTCAAGTGGCCGCAATAAGTTGCGTTAATTGTGGAGGGGCTCATGTAGCAGAAATGTGCCCATCGAATCTCCAGCAAGTATGCGCCATCCAAAACAACCCCTTCAGCACTACCTACAATTCTGGCTGGAGGAGCCATCCTAACTTCGGGTGGGGAGGCAATCCTAACCAAGGAGGGCCAATCAACCATCAGAGTGGCAGTCGAGGAAATCCTCCTTTTCATCATAACTTGAATCAGGGGCAACCAAGGCAATCGCATAAACAGCAGCCACCATCATCAAACACCTTTGGAAGCTCATTGGAGGCCCTACTGAAGCAATATATAGACAAGAATGATGCAGTAATGCAGGCGCAGGCGTCTTCAATTCGAAACTTGGAGATCCAAGTGGGCCAGCTGGTATCTGAGCTGAGAAATAGATCACCAGGAACGTTGCCCAGCAATTCAGAAGCCCCGAGATCCAATGGAAAGGATTAATGTCCCTAGGACATTGGGCAGGCAAGTCGGACCGCTTGTAGAGATGTGGATTACGCTCATTCAAAGAAACGCATCTTCCGGTCCATATCTCACATCTATGCTTAATGCTTTCTTTAAATTCCTGTCTTATTGAATTTCTGAATTTTGTCTTTAATTCTTCATTTAATTCGTATCTTAACTTTATGAATTTAAATTCATCATTTATTTCCTTTGCATTTATTTTTATACCATCTTTAATTCTTTTAACCTTTCTGTAATTAATGCATTGGTCCTTAATTAGTGAATGATTGAGAAATAAAGAGAAATTTATTGCCGAAAATCTTGCAACTTGCGTTGATGAGAAAATAATTATAAAATAAAATAAATGAAATGAAACAATCAACATCTAGTATGCAAGGTGATGATGGACGCATCTTGAACCAAGCAAGACATGCTTTGCATTCATCCAACTCAAATGTGTTGAAACAGGGGTGTGTTGCGTGCGTATATGTCCTTTGCCCGTCCTTGGTTAAATGCACTATGTTGAGGTAGTGTTGCGCTAGTAGCAATACCGTGTGCCCGATCCTCCAGAAATGTGTTTAGTTAAAGGGTGTGTTGTAGGGATGCATGCGTTGTTGCCCGTCCTCTGGGAAGATGCAGTTGCGTTGGTGAACACATTGCGTTAATCTTTACATTGCGTCCATTCGAATAAAACATTAAAGAAAATTCTTTTTGTCATTTGAGGAGTTCAATCGTTTCGTATCCCAAAGCAATGATGATTCTACAAACGAAAGGACGTTTTTCTGAAATTTCATAAATGAGGGAAGTTCGAGCGATGGGCCTTTTGCGTGTCTCGAGACCTGTCACCATGAAAACCACGTTGGCCCACTATGGCCCAACCTATAAATAAGAACCTTTCCTTGTCTGTGAACTCTTTACCTCATTTTGCAAATTAAAAACCCTAGCGCCATAGTATACGAAGCTTTCTTCTTCCCAAAACCCTAGCGAATTTTTCAGTCCTCTCTAGCTTACCATCCATGGCTGACCAATTTTCCCAACACTCTGTTTCACCCTCAACTCCTTCCTTTGACCAAATCGCCATTCGAGAGGTAGCATTCCTCGCTGCCAGTCGCAGACTTACTTCCCAACCCCACACCATCCCGAGAATCATTGATAGAACCTGGAGATAGTTGTCAGACCTTCTCAGTTTAAGAGGGTGCACAACACTGAGAGCACACCAGTTCCAACACCTGCCGTCTCAACTGAGAGTGAGAAGAAGAGACGCGATGATACGGAGGTGTTTGGTAACATTCTGAGAAATCTGGAGCAAGGAGGGGGATTACCCGAGGTAGGGGTTGTAAACCAACCACTGTCTACGGAGGAGGTGGCGGTGGTGGTGAATGAAGAGGTGGTGGTGACTGAAGAAGTGGTGGTGCCGAAGGCAGTGGTGAACGAAGAAGAGATGGAATGAGGCACTCTGGCCTTAGAGACTCCTGAGGTAACTGCCAACACAGAAACCTATGACGGAACCTCCAAAGTTACGGTGGAGGAGGTTGGGGTGGATGAAGTTGCGATGGATGAGGTTGCAGTAGAGATGCAACCGGAAGTAGTTGAAGAGGAAAAGAAGAAGAAGAAAAGCAAAAGGAGAAAGGCTGAAGAAGCTGAGTCATCTCATCATCGCAAGGAGAAAAAGACTAAAGAGAAGAAGGATGATGATGAATATGAGGAAGAAGAGAATGAGAGGAAGAAGAAAGAGAAGGAGGAAAGAAGAATGCGTCAGCGTGAAGAAAGGCGCCTAAAAAAGGAAGAAGAAAAGAAACAGAAGGCTGCGAGCTCGGAAAATGATGGAGAATCAACCTTTGTAAGGGAGGACAGGGGGAAAACAACACAATTAATGGAACCGACGTAACCTGAAACAACGCAAATGGTTACGGTGGAGGAAGGCGAAGAAGGAGAAGATACCCCCTGATGTGGCGTCGCAGGGAGAATGCGCCGCAAGGGTCTACTGTTGACCCTTTAATTTTGATCATCGCATTAGAAGAACAGAAAAGAAGGAGAAAAGAAGAGGAGGAGAAACAGGAGAAAATGGAGCGCGCAATGCTCATCATGGCAAAAGGAAATTGCAGAAGAAAACTGTAAGATGAGGAAATGCGCAGTAATAATGAGCTCGCAAGGCTCGAAGGGATAAGAAGGCGCGAGTAGGAACAACGTATATTGCTAGCCTCCGAGCAGTTTGTAGAAGAGTTCAAGAGAGAAGAAAGAAAATAAGAAGAGGAAAAGAAAAATAAGAAGGAAGAAAAGGAGATGAGATTGGAAGAGGAGAAGGAGAAGAAGCACGAAGCTAATAGAAGGCGCTTACAAAAGAAGAAGGGTAAAGAACTCACGGAGCAAGAAAATGAGGAACAACGCAAGGAACGGGAAAGAAAACAAAGGCAACAATCCCTCCTTGCGTTGGCCAAAGGAAAGGGCAAAGTGGTCGCAGAAAGCAGCAAGCCCGCGTTGGCAAAGGCACGTCCATCCAGAAAGAAAGAAAATGACGACTTGTTGATGGAGATGGGCTTTTACCCTACGCCAACGCCACTACCTGACCTCATCACGAGCATGATCATGGAGCATGGCTGGGACACATTTTGTCAGTGCCCAGCCATTGTTGTTCCGAAGGTAGTGTATGACTTTTATCATGGACGACTACATGGCACCAAGGGCATGGTGACCATAAAAAGGGAAGTGGTGCCTTTTAGTGCAAAGGACATCAATGAACTATACCAAATGAAGGATAACCGGATGCATCGGGTAAAAAAATCATTGATGATCCCACGGAGCAACAGTTAAAAGATGCGCTGCGAGTATTAATGCAACCGGGCACGAAGTGGTTGGTTTCTTTAAAAAGCATCAAGACCCTGGCATCCAAGACTCCGCTTTCGGAGGCAAGGCTTTCGGTTTATCTGGTTAAAAAGCGGTTGATCCCAACATCCCATGACAAGACCATTTCAAGGGATCGAGTTATGGTTGCATACTACATTGCGCGCGACATTCCTATCGATGTGGGCCGGTTGATAGCAAGTCAAATTCGAGGCTTTTGGGGCACATTAGAGGATAATACTTCTTTCCATGGACTGGACTGTTTGAAGTTAGTGGGCGTAGGCATTAAGGAGGAACCCATGGAAGAAGTCCATGGCCTCATCAATATCAAAATCCTGAGGCTGCTCCTCAAAGACTCCCCGCATTACCCAGAGTTACCTTAAAACGGCCCGCAATCGATCTCAATGCGCTGCAAGAACCCAGGTCAAAGAGACAGCGCAAAGATGATAAGGGAAAAGGGAAAATCCAAGAAAAAACAATGCAAGATCAGAACCTTTAGACCCTTTACCCTTAGTAATCCGCCATCCAAGCCCTTCGAGCCCACCCGCACAACCTTCTTCTCCACACCATGAGCATTTTACCAACCTTCTCCTCACTCCAAATTCTCCAACCGCATACCCACCAATTTACTCACCTACAGCTTCATTACCGCAACCTCCATTCCACCGCCGCATATTGATGACCCATACGATTTGGGTGAAGGCACCTCTGCCCAACCCCAAAACGATGCTGGCGAGACATTGCAGGCACAACCTTCCATCCCCGCCTTGGCTGCAGAGTTAGCTGAAATGCGGTCCCTCTTCTCCCAATAACAACAACTCTTCACTCAGCAACAAGCCTTCTTCAACCAGAGGTTTGATGTGGTAATGGAGAAAATCGACGATATACAGTGCAGTGCTGCTACGTCAAGGGAGGCGTTGATCAATATTCAGCGTAATATTTATAAAGTCCATCGCCACCAAAGACAGATTGCGGAGCGCAACCATGAGTACTTTAATTTTCTCACAGCTTATCTCCATGGTCTCACGGTGCCTCCGCATCTCAGGTAGCAATTGAATTTTGAAGAAGCTCCTATAGTACCACCTCAAAATCCTCCTCCAGACCCTCCTGCTCCTCAACAATAATCTTTACATTTTTTGCGGCCATTCTATATTTTTATTCAAATCATTATTTAATTCAATTCTTTGATTCTTTGTACAGGCAACAATTTTTGTATTGCGTTAATTTTTAATTATTTGTATACTTTGTTAATATTCAATACAAATGAGTACATATTCACTCCTTTTTGTCTGTGCCTTTTATTTTATCATCCTTTGTCAATATTTGCGATGTTCTGATCTTTTACTTTTGCGTTATTCGTTGCACTGTCATGATGCAATATATGTTTATACTTAGAAACATTTCCCATACTTTGTAAATTCTGACCAACACTTAGTTAATTCTTAGTTTAGCAGTACTTTATCTTTTATCTTTTAAAGTTCTGCTCAAACCTTCTTTTTGAAATTTTTATTCTAAGTGTTTGTCTAGTCTATCCAAATAACACAATGAGGACCTTGCTTATCTTTAAATTTGGGGGTGGGGAAGGTCTGAGCAGATAAGATCAAGAATATGCAATCTTCAAGAAAATGCGTTCATTTCCATTACCAAAAAAAAAATTAAAAAAATAAATAATAATAATAATAAATAATTTATGCTAAACTCCAATGTCAGCGCAAGGAAAAACTTCAAAAATGTCCCAACCTTATAAGAGTTTAATTATGAAAGGAGTCTGCTCATAGTTGGATGTTCGTATGACATACGTAGGAGCAAGCCAAAACGAAGGTATGTTTCCAAGAACAACGCAATATGAAAGAAAATAAAAGAGTGTAAGAGACAACTCCTCTGAATTTCATGAGTTAAAGTTGAAATTGGCACACAACCGTAGTTGGATGTTCGCATGATACCTGTGGGAACAAACCAAAACGAAGAGTGTAACCATGACCAACAGTCTCTAATAAATAACGCAAAATTTGACCGCCACATATAGATATATCAAGTTGTTTTGACAAAGAAGAGATAAACATTCTATTTTAAAAACTAGAAAAGCATCTTTGAGCATAATTTTGTTATATAGAAGAATAAAGTAAGGCTTTGTTAAGAATTAACAAGGATAGAAGGAAATTGCGTTATTAAGAAATGTGTCTAAGTGTAACATTCGGAGCAACCAATCGACGCAAAAATATAGGAGAGGAATTTAGCTTTATTGCCTTGGTAGAAGATATGTCTGAGGACAAGCATATATCTAAATTTGGGGGTGTGATAACTTGTAGAAATACAAGTTATTTATGCTGCCTTATATAGATATTGCGGCCAAAAGAGAAGGAATATGCGTCGATTTTATGAAAATTAGCTCAAAAATACAATAAATATAAATTATCGCAATCACCCACTAACATCGTCAAGATGGTAGAAGAGGATATTTTTACTTTGTTTTGCAGGAAACCAAGTCACCGTTTGCGATCAAGGCTCAACGAGAAACTGAACAGCGTATCTCTATTACATTGTGCCCGTCAAACCACAATGAGGAAATGATTAACGCAATGAAGGTGCAATGCGACAGTCGATCCATAGCTGAATTTCAACCGCATGCGGTAATAAAAACAACATCGCATGCGAGCAACCGATCGAAAGATGCAGCTGAGCAACGCAAACACGGAGGATTGTGACACGTATACAACTAACCGTTGTGCAGATTTGATGATCTGATTGCATAACAGAAGGAATATATTCCTCCATCTTCAAAATTTTCATAACAAGAAGTGGGGTCCACAAGCCAAGAGTCAAAACTTTTCACCTATAAATACCCCCATAGAATTCAGAGAAGATATACTCTATATGGGTATAATTGATATGAGGGCCAATTAATTGAGAGAAAAGCTGAGCTGAGTACTGATCAGAAGAGATCTGGGAAGAGAAGAGACAAAACCGAGAGGTGAGTCTTAGTGTGAATCTGCCAGATCCCCGCTATGAAGCTCTGTGCTTAGATCCCTGCTACCGGTTGAGCAAGCCTGAGAGAGAAGCTCATCCATTCATTCACTCCATCCATGCCGACAAGAAAATCTCCATCCAGATCGGTGCTAAGATGTTGGCACTTATTTGTATTTGTTTCTAACTCTATTTCATCAAGTGTATTTCATCTTCTTAATCTCTTCATTCATAAATCATGTATCTGACGCTAAATATTTTTATTGAATGTCTCGATCACTTTCATTACCACTTTTCTATCTATTTCCATTCCTCCATTAATCGTTTTCTCCATGAAGTTTTCTTAATACCTTGGTAATTAATATGGATTAAACAAGTAACTTAATCTGTGCTAAAGAGATAAATGCGTTTAGTTAAGGCATGCTAGACGGCATCTTCACCTGTGAGAGAAGAAGTGAATATGTCATTCTAACGGGGACATAGGCTTAGACTTCTATTCTTGCATTACATATTATGCGTTGTGTGACATAGAACAAAATTCTGCGTTATAACAACCCTCAGTGGGGATAACCGTTGTTGAACGACTAGCAAAGGGCCGATTAAAGCTAACCAGCAAGCTAAAGGGGAATTGGTAACGGGGACATAGGAATCTCACGGTCCAAACTAACAGAAGAGACCGTTGTATATGTTGACATATTTCCTTCACCCACTTACTATGAACTACTTCCCCCATTTACCTTGTTATTGACTCATAAATCCGCTTTCCATATGGAGGTCACTCCTAGGGTAATTTTTTTGGGTAATTATTATGAACCACTTCCCTTGTTTACCTTGTTATTGAAATATCACTGAAGTGTTCTAATTTTTTTGGGTAAATTTATACTTAGGTTCTTTTCCGGCTAATAAAAACAACCCTAAGTCTATGTGGTTTATCCAAGTATAACACTTATAAATGGACTTAAACCTACGATATCTAGGTGATAAACCCTTTTATTACCTCACATCGTTCACTTATGCTCATAAAACCAATTACCAACGCTCAATAAGTCAGCCATAATCCTCAGGTAGGAGGTGTTCCATAGACTGTCAACTTAAATACCCCCAGCCTTCAACAGGATTATTTATCGGTTGAGTTTGTAACTTGAGTTTTACAAGTTTAACAACCTATTTTAACTATTAAAACAAGTGGTTAACCTATGTGAGTATACAGCTATTCTTTGTTATGGATTTTAAATGTCTAACCCAATTTTATAACAACTTATAAAACTTTTAGACAGTCTAAACATCCACAACACACATAAAGGCATTCAATATTTAATATAACACTTATATTAAATACAAGAAACCCTAACATGCATATTATATATTATAAAAATTATAACATACTTTCAATGTACGTAACATGCTTCCTATGGTGGGATTTTAAATCTAAATGGCATAGTGTATGCACATACAAGATTTATTTAATTATAACATACTTCCAATGCATAAATAATTAAACACAGACTGATATGGTTTTAGTTTTGGCAAAAACAAGCAAACAAAAGCCTAACAATTACAAAAACATTTTCAAAAATGTTCGAACCGCTCCAAACTGCATGAACTGGACTTGAACCGTCTAAATCGAACCAGCAGAGTCTGAACCGGACCAGCCAAAAACCATTTGAGGCTGAATCGAATCGAACCTCAAGAGAACCAGTCGAACCGGCTACTCCGCTCCATGTTCAAAATCTTGCTAAGATTCATCGTTTAGCAATGACGACCATCGTCATGTGTTTGCCTGATCGTTTAGTGTTTGCTTGATTGTGTAGCACCAACACATGGCGCCTGACCAAGGTACATGATCGTGTAGTGTCTGCCTTCTATCACATAGCGTCATCGTCTAGTGCCAGAGAACGCTACACGATCGCTTAGTGTCTCACACTATCGTGCAGCTTCATCGTCTAGCGTCAGACAAATACTACACGATCGCTTAGCACCATCATCTAGCGCCTCATCTTGATCGTTTATCATGTGTACAAAGGTAAGCGATCGTGTAATGCTATCGCATAGCTCTCGACGCATCGCTCAGCTACCGCACATAGGTAAACAATCGCATAGCACTTCAATGCATCGTTTAGCTCCCATGCGAAGCTACACGATCGTGTAGTGCCATTGTATAGCAATTCAATGTATCGTTTAGCTCCCGTAGGTACACGATCGTCTAGCACACAACACTTCAACGATCAACGCTCGAAGCTACACGATCGTCTAACTTTTCTTCACATTGTCTAACGCCTGAAGCTAAACGATCGTCTAGCACTGAACCTCAACGACGATATGAACAGAGGCTGATAATCTGAAATCTGCAACGTGGCCTCTTCGCTTGTTTTTTCAAATTACAGCTTAATTTCAACTCTAATAACTCCAAATAAATTACAGACTCTTGGGAACACATATAAGCTCATCAAGCAAGAGTCAATTACAAAATTAGATGAGAAATCAAAGAGAAATTAAAGGCCAAAACTCAAAAAACCACATCAGTACAGCAGTTTCATATAACTCATATAAAACACCCACCAAACCAAAATTAAACCGAATTAAATGCTTATTTGACGCTCTGATACCAATTACTGGATTATACCAGCATGTAGCGAAAGCGAAGAGGATCGATAAGCACTCTAATTCATTAATTTTGGCAGAAACGAAAGCATGCTATAATAGAATTTATTAGGTTTCATGTCGTACCTTTAAAGAACTCTTGAAATCTCGATTTCCAGCAGCAAAAACCTCTCCAAATCTTTATGCAGGCTATCACAAAATCTTCCCCACTATTCTCTTGGTGCTCTAGATTGAGTTATGGAACTCAAAATAAGTTGGAATCAAGGGAACTTGGAGAATTCTCACAGCAGCAACCCAATGGAAGAACACATTCTTCACATGAATTTTCAGCTAAAATTTTATCGATTGCATTGCCTCAAAATCACTCCAATCTCTTCAATATATTGTAGACCATCATGCAAAGAGAATAGTTGCATGAGATGCAGCTCATGCTTGGACTAATTGAAGCTTGAAGATGGTAGGTTATTAGTGAGCTACTTGAAGATGGAGTTGGAAAATCCTAATTTTCTATTTCCAAAATTTATAATTTGATTTTAAAATCACATTTGATTTCTAAAATCAAAATTTATTAATTTTACAAATTAATTTCATAAATTAATTTTCTGATTAAATTAATAAATAATTATTTAAACAATTTAAATTATTCTAATTAATTTAATATCCAATATTAAATTAATTTTACACAATTCCATCTTCATATATTTAAATCATATTTAAATATATTTTCTCCAATTCTGTTTTATTCACTTTTATGTCTCCACATAAAGTTCAAGTACTCATCTAATAGTCAAGGGACTTTCTTTGGTTTATTGGATTTCTAATAAGCAAAACATCTATTCAATAACACTTTATTGAATTTTCAGAATAAGTTCCATTGTTTACATATTACGAGTTTTGTGACATAAAACCCAACATATACAAGATCCTGTGGGCCCCAACTTGCTAAACTAGTCCTTGTACAAAGATAATATGTGTACAAATATTTATAGAACAAACACCTAGACTTCTTCCAAATTGGAGTCTTTGAGTGGCAGAGCAGAAATAGAGTTATCTTCTAGGAAGTTGACCGCTACCTAGAAAAGGAAAACATTTAAAAATGGGATGAGCTTCTAGCCCAGTGAGTGACTTACTAAAAAAAAACATAAATCTCATGCTTAAACTGAAAGCTAGAAAACTGAATACTGAAAACTGAAAACTTGCCAAGCTGACATGTATATAAAACTTTGTATATAAAACTTTTTAACTTATTGTATATGAAACGTAGCTGAACTGATTCCTAGTTGAGAGAGAGAATCCTTTGCTTAATTCTCAATATTAGATATCCTTGTTTGAGAGAGAACCCTTTTGCTCAATCCCTCAAACATAAGCCTAGGCTTGGGTGAGAACCCTTTCGCTCAATCACCTTACTACTAATGTTAGAAAGGAACCCTTTTGCTACCTCACTAACATCAATAACCTGTCATATATGCACGTAGAGCTAAACTAGACCATGCCCACCTTATCATACCTTCAGTGTCAAGGATCATAACATAACTGGAGTATGTTCATAAACTTTGTAAACTAGCATGCGTTCATAACTTAGGAAAACTTTTAACTTGGAAACTTATTGTAAATTAACTAGTATGAGAATAAACTTTCATTAAAACATGGATTTTTAAAATATTTAGAAAACAATTATAGTCACTCACGACTTTGGGCAATTCTCTTGGGGTTGATAAGTTTCTCCTATTGGTGTCAACCCTATGAACATGACAACATACTTTAGCTACTAGCAATGGTCTCCCTTGAAGACTGTTGAAGTGACTAATTCCTGGAAATTTAGAGGCGTTGAGGACAAAGAAATTGTTAGAGTTACCATTTTTTTTTATCTAGTAACACCATGCTTGATGTTAAGAAAAGATCTTTTACAGGAAGGTTGGCTAGAGATTTTTTGTAAAAACGCTAGTCCCATGAGTTCATAATGAGAGTATTTCAATCTTTTTTGATTTCATGTATTATTCTCATCTCATTATGCGCATCACAGAAAGGGGGAGCCTAATTTGCATAATTAAGCTTACATAACACATTGGTCTTACCTCTCAAAACCTACCTTATTCCGCGTTGAATACTTAAAAATTTCTTTATATTTTAAACCTTGGCTATGTGGCAATCACACACTACCATTGTCCACCACACATGCGCTCATTGCATGGCTAGGTGCCCTAACGACCACACATCATTGCACAACCTTGCCCTTATGCGTCCAAGCCTTCCACACTCGCATACATAGCACCACGCTTAGCTCAACACACGTTGGTGCTCAATCCTGCCCTTGCACGTGCATCAACCAATGAGCTGCCTGCTTGTTCAAGATTTCTAGATTCAAATAACTCATTTTTCAGACAAGATTCAGAAAATTTGCTTCTATAAATTTGTTCAAAAATGTCTTAAAATTATTGTCTTAAAATTTGAGCTTATAATATCTTGTGGTTCGGTCAAAAACTTTAAATCTTCATCCCTGGCCCAGATTCACCCAAGAACTCGACCTTCTTGCATCTTCTTAGTTTCCAGCTCAATTCCTTTGAAGTTTCCTTTTGCAACCTTACCTCATCAACTAGACTCACCGAGCTTTTAAATGACTTTGGAATCATCTCAATAGCATGAGTAGATTAACTGTGCATCTGAAGTAACTTTCCCTTTTTATACTCGAGTCTACATGCTTTACTTTAACTATTAAGTTGCCACCTTGCCCACTAGGTGGGATTAACTCACTTGATCAAGGCAGCTGGCCATTTAAACGGTGATTAAGCTAATTATCTTCCCATAATTCCCAATGCATAGCTACTTGGCATCAACACTTTCCATCACAGCTCACTTCTTTTGCCACCGCATAACCCCTTGGCCACTTGCCTCAAGGCCATCACTTGCACCATTGCACACTCCTTTGGTCGCATGTCTTAAGACCATCGCTTGCTTAGGCCCATAGCCTAGCCCAAGGTTGTCACATTGGCTTCCCTAGCTTGTAGCACCATTGCCTAGACAGCACTTCATGCTAATGCCTAGCCAGCGTCTTCATGTCATCGCTCGGCCACACCAACGCCCATCCCTTGCCTCGTTGAGCACAACAACCCATTGCTTGGTGTCATGCTTAGCCACGTACCACTTACCAACGCATGGTGTCCTCATGTGACCAACGCTTAGCCAAAAAGGCTAGCTTTTCTAGGTGCTCGCCTAACCTCCAATGACAAGGCCATCGCCTACTAAATCCTCAGACCAACACCTCATGGCATCCACACATACTCCCATATTTAGTCAAATTTTTCACTTGCTAAGGCCAAACACAAAACTACCCGAGACCTCATTTCCAATACTTGGAACTTTTCCTTTATTCTTAAATCATCCTTTTTATCCTTCAATTTTTTCCTACAATATAACATTAACTCATATTTAAAACCATTCAACACATTTATATATATATATATATATATATATAGTAGGATAAGTAGGGTTCGGGGTTTACAATGGCTAGCTTTTTAGATGTTACAATTGTTGTAAATTACTATAAATGATCTGAACTTGATCATTCATGTGAATACATAGTAGCGGAGATATTCTATACAAAGGAGTTTGTATAAGACCGGATCACGAAATGACTAGTCTCATTATATAACGCCATTCATAATAGAGACTTACATTTCACAAGGATGACCATAGGTAACATGATTTGAATCCTAAGAAAGTTGTGAACTTCTGCCTATGAAGGCAGTCCTTTGATTTATATGGGTGAGAGTGGCCAGATCGTCGACTCAACAAGCTTACCATTTTGAGAATTCGTCTGATTGGGGAGTTGGGAATACAACCACAGAAGAAAGAATTCACTCATTCTCCAATGTCGAGATAAGTAGATATATTGTTCCATTAAGGGTTGATTTCGGGTCCTGAACAATGTGGTACCACACCCTCTCCTAGCCTAGAGGAGTTTAGTCATAGTTGGACTATAGTTTATTGTTCATTAGAGGTATCAGTGGTACTTAAGAAGTTAGATGTAACACAAGAGAAAAATGGTAATTTTGGCCTAACTGTACTTCAAGGGTTAGTTCTCTCACCCTAATTCTCTCATTTCCTTTTTGTTTGCATGCTGTAAATTTATGATTATACATAACTTTTGTACTCTGTAATTTTGATATGTGAAAATAAATTTTGGATTGATTTCCACGCTTACGCTCAATGACCTTCAAAGGTTCCTTCACCAAGAAGATCAACAAGCCCAAAGAGTCAATCATCCAAGAAGATCAACCAACTCAAAGATTATAGGTTATTTTGAAAGCTTCAAAGGATTATATATTAAAGATTGTATTTGCTATACTAAAATCAATACAAGTACAAAGTTCAATTCCACGAATTAAATTTCTCTGGAACCGTCGTGTGAATAGCATGTAAAATATAAGTCGATAACTATTTGGATTGTTTCCTCCTAATTTTATGAATATTCATTTTTTAAGATTTATATATATATATATATATACACACATGTACATACATACACACATATATATTAAGAAGAAATGAGATTTTGTATCTAAACCATTTCCTTTTATCTCATTCTTTTAATTTTAAGTATATATAATATAATTTTTTTATACTTTATTACGCAGCTCCTTTATAAATTTTTAATAAATCTTTTATTTCATGCATTTTAATTACATCCTTAATTTTTTTGTATTTTTCTATCTGTTCCATTATTTTAAAATTTAAGTTCAAGAAGATTTATAATTTTCACTTAACGAAAAATATATTCATTCATCATTCATATGTCATCATTTTTTTAGACAACCATTTATATTTCACATTAAAAATTTATATTCCAAAGATTTTCGACCATATCCAATTGTTTTATTTCCATGGTAAATTAACCTAAAACAAAATTGATATAGTTTTATGAGTAATTTTTTTCATTATTAATTTTATTTCAAATGCTTATAATTCAAGCTAAATGATACATATATTTATTCAATATTCAAATTCTACCATAAAAATTTAAATTCTAATAAAATTTAACCACGTGCACGTGCCTTTTAACTAGTGTACTTAAAAAGTACATACATTGTGCTTTTATTTGCCTTTTTATTTAAAGAGGATTTCACTTATTTGTTATTGATTTTCAAAATTTGAGCAAAAGAATAAGATTTGATGCTAAAAAAAAGTCAAAACGATTCAATTATATGTAATCGAGACTAACCAAAGCCAATTGTATCGAGTAGGGAGGAAAAGAGAGCATTTTACCCTAAATTTGAGGGTGCCACAACATTTAATGGTGCTATATGCGGCGCCACTTACAGAGAACACGAATTGAAGAAGTGTCGCCGCGCCTAGAGTAGCATTGTGGCGCTAGGCAGAAGTGCCATGTGGCTTTGCCATAGAAAAAGACCAGATTGTTGCGATAGACTGTGAAGCGCCGCGACGTTGTCCATACACTATGTAAGTTGAGTTATGCTCATTTTGATATAGATTAACATATTTCTAGAGCATACATATTAGTCCTAGTGTGGAATACATGTTTGGTAATTATTTGATTTTTATTTTATTTTTTTAAAAAAATTAACCCTATCAACATCCTTTCTACCTCTAAATTTATCGCTTAGCTGTATAGTTTCTCTCAATGTTTTCAAAAACTAAAAGAAGATATAGTTTTTTAAAATTTGTTTTTGTTTTTTGAGTTTGAGTAATAATTCAATTCTTATACTAATTGAAAATGAAAATCATTATAAGAAACTGAGAGAAGCCAAGTTTAATTTTCAAAAACCAACAATCAATGCCCCTTTTGATAACCATTTGATTTTTAAAATCTTATATTGATCCCTGAATTTTGAATAATATTCTCTTTTGGTCCCTAAACTCTTAAAAATGTTTGTTTTAGTCCTTGAATTTTAAATATTGTTTTATTTTGGTCCCTAAACTTTTAAAATTGTTCATTTTCATGTTTAAACTTTTAAAAAATGCTTATATTGGCCTCTAATATATTAAGATTTTGTTAACTATTTAAGAAAATGGTGAGGCGACTTGTACTTTTGGATGACTAGTCCACCAAATAAGTAGCTACGTTAAAAAAAATCTAGAATTTCAATTTTGAATAAGGTGGCAAAGCGAAATAATTTAAAAGATATTTTTAGTTCAAAATTTTGATCGTTTAGTACTTTGGCGTATTGTTTATTGACATTTTACTACATTTTTATCTTGCTCAATACATCTAGAGCTTAGTCATTAAAAAATAAGAGCTAGCTCACACTTTTATTGAAGAGTTAACATAATTTTAATAGTAGGGAGTAAGATAAACTCTCTTTAAAAGTTTAAGGACTAAGACAAACATTTTTAAAGTTTAGATATCAAAATAAAACAAGATCCAAAGTTCAGGGATTAAAATAAGATTTCAACTTATTTTTTAAATTTATGAAAATTAATTCTATAAACACTCCTTCCAACCTCTAAATTTATGCTTTGTTGTCTATTTTTTATCCATTTTTTAAAAATCCAAGCCAAATTTTGAAAACTAAAAAACTACGTTTAAAAAATTTGTTTTTGTTTTTAGAATTTGGATAAAAATCAAACTCTTTTACTTAAGAAATATGTCAATCATAGTGAAAAATTGAAAGGATTTAAACTTAATTTTCAAAAATAAAAAATAAAAAACGAAATGGTTATCAGAAAAAATATAACAAATGGCACATAAATGGTTATGTCCATGTATTTATTTAATAATACATAATTAATTTCAACATGGTTTAGTGGCTAATTGAAGATACCACTTACAAGTTTAAAATTCAGATGAATTATCAAACTCGATATAACAACTACCGAAACAATAATGATTTAACAATTAAAAATCATTATTGATATATTTAATAATTAAACTTGTTACTAATTACTAATTATTATTATTTCGGGGGCCTTAGTAACGCAATTTTAGCTAAATCAAACTTTTAACTTAACAATAATTGATACTATGGTACGGAAAACACGATTTTATATTTAAAAGAAAAAAAAAAGCAAAAAGAAAAGTATGTGATTTTGCCGTATATCAATTAAAATAAAATTTAATATTGACCATTCAGATCGGTCAAATAAGAGAGAGAAAACAAACTTTGATTTATCCTAAAGTTCACTTGTGTGTTCTTTTTTAAACAAAAAACCACTCAATGTGTATCATTGGTATCAATGAGCTGTCATTGAGTAACGTACCGGCATTTTTTTATCGGCGGGAATTTTCAATTTTCAATTTTCAATTTTTTTTTAACAAAATTATAGTATGTAACATTTAAATCCAAATTTAACAAATTAAACATTTTTTAAAACTCCAGAAATTTTAAACTCGATCATTATTTCTTATTTAAAATTTATTACCATTTGATTAACATGTACAAGATAGCTCTCGTATTGGTGTGGAAGTAACAAAAATTCATATATTACTTGTACATATAAAAAATAAACTAGATAAAGAGATTTTTGACAAATCTAACATAAAAGAAAAATATAAAAATCAAATCAGCATGAGTTTGACCCGATATTAACATGATCTACATCTCTAAATGTCTGAACTTTAATCCCGCATCCTATAGTTATTATACTAAACTAGAAAAAAGAAAAAACATCAAACAAGGTTGGTATTTGAGATATTATTTTATTTTTTCACTTACTTTTCTCCCACCTTCCTTTCTTGGACTAGATATGGTTATGAAAAAAAAAAAAAAAAATCGCCCACAAATTATTTTTATCTATTTGCTCCACATATTTTAAAATGTTACATTTTTAATCAAAGTTCTGAGTTTGATTCCAATTTAATTTATAGGTCTCAAAATATTACAATTTTCACTTTAGATTTTAGTTTATTTCAATTTGATCCCTAGATTTAAAATTTTTACACTTTTTACCTTGATTTTTCACTAAAATATCTGTTAAATAGTGTGTGCATGTGTGCGAAGAAAATTGCAAGTGAGTATGAAGTAGAAAAAATCAAGGTTAGAAATGTAAAAGTTTGAAACTTATAAATCAAATTGAAACAAAACTATATAAATCAAATTGAAACAAAACTCAAACTTCAATGGTAAAATTGTAATATTTTGAAACCTACTAAATTGAAATCAAAGTCAAAATTCGAGGACGAAATTGATTATAGATATTTATTGTGGTCACACATGATAATTAAATGTTAAATTAAGTTTTAGTTCTTGAATTTTGAGGTTCACATCCATTTGGTATTGGAAATTAAAATTTTCAAATGTATCTCTAAATTTTCAATTTTGTGTCTAACATTAAGTCCATGAACTTTCAATATTATATCTAATAGATCTCAAATTCAAAACTTTAAAAAAACTAAATTGATACCTTCTATATAAATTCAAATTTTATGTTTAATAGAACTCTAAACTCTCAATTTTATATCCCGTAAATATGTAAAATTTTAAAATATCAGAATTAAATTTATATTTTTAAATTAAATTTGTAAACGTAGACTAAATTAAAATACCACAGTCTATATAATAATGGTCTTATTTTATGAATTTAATTGAATCTAAATTAATTTGTCAGCTATTTAATGTGTAGCACAAATAGAATCAGTCAAAATGCCTATATTCAATCCCTCTCCCTATACAATGCATGATTTGGAGAAAAATAAAGAAAAGGAGGGTTAATAGTGCCTATACAGAAAGGTAAAATTTTACTATATTTATAAATTTTTTTTTTCATTTCCTATATTTAAAAATAATCTATTTATAAAATATATAGATAATATAATTTTCTTTCCTTCTATAGTGATTAAAGAATTTTTCTAAAATATTACTAGTACTTCAAGTTAATGAAATAGACATGCCAGCACACCATCCAAGTAAAATTGAAAACGACATACCCATTTCATATAAACTTGACTAGTAATAAGCTGATATGACCCAAAATGATTATATATTACTAATAGAAAACAGATGAATTAAGTACATCTTCTTAAAAACTTGGACACCAAGCCCCCTTCGTGTTTTTAGTATTGAAAAATTAGGCATATTTCTTTTTCTTTTTTTTTTTTTACAATAAATTGCGTTTTTTTTAAGTGTAATGATTGAATTCTTAGTTAAATTACAAAAACAAAAATAAAATTTTGAAGGACCATTTGATAATTATTTGGTTTTTTGTTTTTATTTTTGAAAATTAGGTCTATTTCATCCACATTCTCTTACAATGATTTGCATATTTCATAAGTATAATGGTTGAATTCTTAGTCAAATTCTAAGAAAAAATAACTTTTTAAAAGTTACTTTTTTAATTCTCAAAATTTGGTTTGGTTTCTTAAACTACTGGTGAAAAGTAGATAACAAAGAAAGAAATTTGGAGGTGAAAGTAGTGTCTATAAACTTAATTTTCAAAAGCAACAATAAAAAATCAAATGGTTATCAAAATAGGATCTAAGTAAATATATTAATTTAAAACTTTAAGGACAAAATAGAGACTAAGGAGCCGTTTGATCCACTAGTGAAGATAATTAGTCTATAGCTAATATATTGAACTTAGTAAATTTATGTTTGGGGTGTAGAATTGTAAGATATAATTCATCAATAAATTTAAAAGGTAGAGAAAGAAAGGAAGATAATAACTCAATAAATGTGAAAAAGTAGAAATGGAGAGAGAAAATTTCTATAGTACATGTTACCTCCATTGATTATTTGACACGTCACTAAATGATTTATTAATTTATTAAATATTTATTACCTAGACTACACATAATTCTAAAAGTTACTCATGTGCCAAGCAATAAATAGAGGTCTCTAGTATTTAAGATGAAGTTCTCTATAAATGTTGAAGTTGTTTATGGGCTAAAGGCCCCTAAAAAATAACTTTTGTAAGATTAAAAATAAAATGAAAAACAAAAAGGAAAATTTTGGGTCGATGACCTGATATTTCGACCCATAATGCTAAATGATCCAATTTTTTTTTTTAAAAAAAACTATCAATTGACCATTTTCTTACGTCATCGCGATATACAAAAATGCCCCTTCAGTCTATATGATACTCATGCGCTCAAACTCAACGATCGTCCATGCTCAAAATTCTCATGCAAATGTCGTTCAATCTCGCTCTGCAAAACCATCATCCATCTAGTGCCGTAATTGAAGTTCTTGGGTAAGTGAATTTAATTTTTGTCTTCTATGTTGTATTACGTCTATTTAGGTTGGTTTCGTTTGATCGGTTGTCACGTTTTAACTGGTTTCGAGATTTAATCGAGCGTGTCTGTTTTTTATTTTGGGTTTTGATGTGTTTTCGATGTGTTCTGCATTGGTTGAGGGTGAAGAAGATATAGTTAGAGCCAGACAAAGTAATGAGCGAGTTTTGCGAGAGCGAGATGGGCTAGAGAGAGACGGGAAAAAGCGAGATGGGCTAGAGCTAGACGGGAGATAGCGAGATAAGCGAAAGCGAGATGAGCGAGATTGACGAGAGCAAGACTTTAACAATATGTATTGTTAGTGATTTTTTAGTACGAACCTGCTAACTAATAAATTGAATGTTCATACAATGCAGGAGTAATTTAAGATGTCAAAAGCTTTGAAAATACGTGAAGTTGATAGGTTTCCCAGGCAAGTAATCAGCCTACCTATGTTGTGAATGCCAACAAGATTGTAAAGGAGAGGCTTACCGGAAGGTAGTTAGAGATGTCCAAGAGAACATTTTTTGGGCAATTTGTAGACATTGAACTTGTATTCAACAGCCCACTAGTCCACCATATGTTATCGAGGGATGTGAAGAAGTCGGGAGCGGACTCGATTAGTTTCTTTGTCATAGGAAAGTTCATCACATTTTCGAAGGAAAACTTTTTATTGATCATTGGTTTGTGGCGATCTTCTACGCGAGTTGTACGGAGTGAGGAGTCCTCACAAGAACTTGCGTCGAGGTACTTTGGTAATCGATCGACCTCAGATGCATTCCATTTGAATTTACTGGAAGAAGAATGCAAGAATTTGGTAATTAAAAACTATGATGATGGTGTTAAAATCACCCTAGTATATTACACAGAGGTTGCAATGATGGGTAAAAATAAGCAAAGGAGTGTTGTCGATCGTACTCTATTTGCGATGTTAAAGACATAGATTATTACAACAATCTTGATTGAGGTACAATTATTTGCCAGAGGACACTCGATGCCCTAAAGACTGCACTGTATGACAAGGTTAGTTTATACAAGGAGAAGGTGAGAGGAAATAAAAATTATGTTGTGAAGTACTCGCTCCATGGATTTTTCCAAGCATTCCAGGTAGATGTTCCTTAACTTAACTTTATCTTTGGCTTAAAATTAACATAGTTATAAATATGAGTTGTTTGTATTTAGATGTTGACGTATGATATCTTATCGTCAATAACAGGGAACGTTATCACTCAAAAGAACAAGGTAGTTGTGCCTCGTATGTTACGATGGTCATACTCTCACTTGGTGTCATTCAAAGTACTCGAGAGAGACATTTTTTAGTCTCAAAATGTAAGTATAATCTAGCACAGTATGTTTATTCGGTTGTTAAATGTACACTAACCATATTATTGGGTTGGATCCTTAATGTAGACAAAAGTCAAAGAGGGTCTTGTCATGTCCGATGTTGAGAAAGATTTTCGGGACACCTCAATTGATAGTCGGGTCATAAGACAAGTAGACTCCGATACCGAGAGTTCAAGGAGCTCTAGTAGTTCAAAGAGTGGTAGTAGTTCAGAGAATAGTTCAGAAGGTAGGGAAGGTGAACAACAGGGTAATTCAGAAGGTGGAGTGAGAGACGACGAATCTGATGGGGACCAAAACATCCACCAGTCTACTTACACCCCTAGCGAGGATATGTTTCATGATGTGCCAGTGAGTGATGTACGTTCTGAGCCTGGGGAGGAGTGTTCTGTTCTAGAGGAGGATCGTTCTGAGCTTGAGGTTTTGGGCAGTAGGGAGGGAGCCATTGTTGATTCTTATGTATATTTGTAAAACCCGAACCCTAATTATCTTAAGTAAGTAAGTATAAGTAATGGTATGTCTTCTAATGAGCTAAATGAAGTCATGTCTTAGGAAGGATAGAAGATGGAAGTAAGAAGAAATAAGCTCTCAGGTAGATAAGTGTAAAAGTAGGGCAAAATTCGGCTAAATGTTGGCTAAGGAAGAAGCTCACGCACATGGGACTTGGAGATGGAGAAATGTGTGGGCGGTAGTGTGCAATTGGGTAGTAAGTCGAGCATGAGGTGGGCTGGCCGAATGTGGGATGGTCATGCTTAATGATGGAATGCATAATAAGCATATGAATAAGACCATGCCATCCAATGAGGTGTAGTGCTGAAGTAATATTGTGAGAGGAGTTAGGAAAAGAAAATTGGCTAAATCCTAGCCCTTCATCACCAATAGTGGGCAAAGTGGCACAATGAGGGTTCATGCAAGATTTTGGGTGGTGGTATAAGTAGGAAAGCCAACTTCAATGGGTCAGTTTGGACAAACTACTCTGGATATTCATATAAGTCCAATGGCATTCAAAAACTCTGTGTATCTAATTTTTGTGGCCGGGTTGATGGATGAAAAAATCACCGGAATAAGGCTGGAGGAGCAAGATAAGAACGAACAGTCCGTTTCTCAGGTGAATCTGAGCCATCAATGAAACATTGAATCTTTAGGACAAATCACAAAGAGTTTTGAGCTGGAAATTTGAGGTAAGATTTTCAACTTAATTCCAAACAAATTTGTAGAAGGAAATTTCTTATTATGAGGTCTGAAATTTGAGTTATATATTTTTGAAATTTAAACTAGAAATTGTTGAACAAGTAGGTAGTTGCTTGAATTGGGGCCAATAATGAATATTTGAAGCTCCAGATCAAACCGTGAGATTTTTTCAGCTGAAATTTTAAGATAATTAACTCGATTCTAAACAAGTTTGTAGAAGGAAGTTTCTTAAAATGAGTTTTGGATTTCGAATTATAAATTTTTTATTTCGAATCGAGAATTTGTTGCATAAGCAGGCAGTTGCTTGGGAGGATCAAGCAAGTAGCTCACCTAGGGAGCGAGAGTGAGACGAGTATCATGTAAGTGTCGCTGGTCACTCAAGTCTCACTAATTTTCTGCCTAGTCTCACTTAGGAGGGTAGTCTCGCTTATGAGGATGGTCTCCCTAGTGAGGTTCTCACTGGTGATGGTCTAGCTAGTGTGGTCTCACTATTGTTGATCTCCTAGTGATGATCTCGCTAGTAGTAATATTGCTAGTGATGATCTCATTGATGAAGGTTTTGATAGTAAACAAACTATTTGAAGCATTGATAACGGGCAAAAATGCACGTTATCATATTGCTAAGTTCTTAAACAATGTTGGCTTGCATTGATAAAACATGTTAAATTGCGTCCAAAAAGCATCAAATTCATAATATTGCGGTCGCATGCGTTCATCGCATTAGAACAGTTAATTTTCGTATTTTTATGTAGAATATGCGATGACGCAAGGCAAAAATTACAATCATAGGAAATCATTGGTTGACCGTAGCATCACCGCAAGACTTTTCAGTGATCGTGTTCAAAAATATTCACACGAGAAGGATCGCCGCAACTTGGTCAGTGCAACATGGTGGGCACATCTGGGTGAAAGGCTAATTAATCACGATGGGACATAAAGCTGATGACAATCGAATCCGAATTAAGTTGACAGTCGATAACGATCACAAGTACATTGAGCTTTTCGGTAACAATTATTCGGCGCATCAGTCAGGAATTAAAGTCGTCCTATCTGTATAATCATGAGAGAGAAGTCGCCTTTCACCCTGGATGCTCTATAAATACCAAGGGCATCCTTCAGAAAAGGGGTTCAGCAGTTCGAAATTTCATACTTTAGTTCGCACGTCTTTGTTCATAGTTTTCCTTTCGTTTTAAAGCGGAGTAAGAGAAGAGTGGTGACGCCGGAGATCGCTCAGGGCAACTCGAGAGAGAACCTTGAGGCGAAGAAACAAAGAGCGGGCCGACTCTCGCGAGAGCGAGATTATCTTTTGAGCACGAGTAGGAAAATAGTGTAAAAGCCTGGGCAGCAAGAGATTACTACCAGGCCCTTTATTCTACACTTGCAATATTATTTTGTACTTCATCTTTATATTTATACAATGGAAGTTCTATTTCTACATCTGTTCACTCTTTTAGCATGCATGAGTAGCTAAACTAGTCGAATGGGTTGAGAATAACTAAGCTAACATGACCTAGTAAGTTCATTGCTTGCGATTGTCTTGTTTTATGTTGTGCCAAATACCCTTTAGAGCTACTCGAGAGAGAGTCTAAAGAAAGAACCTAATGACTCGAGAGAGCTAGGTTAGAATCTGGACTCGAGAGAGCAAGATTAGAACTACATAAACAAGAGATAGGGACTTAAAGATAAGCTCTGTTTATCAACCTGCATCGCATGCATACTAGAGATGGGAATAATATTATGTGGTCGCCTTATTTGTGTGTGTGTCATTTCGTCATCACATAAATAAGAGTAGAGGCTTATGTGTAGGTCCTATAGACTTAGTGCATATATTGCATGCGTTCTAGCCTTAGGAGTCGTGGCATTCGCACCGAGAGGTGGTTTACTGTTGTATGCATGTTGCATGAACGCATCCTAGGAAGTGTTAGCCAAAACTTTTCTCAACCTGTTCACCACATATTCATCATATTTCCTGTTTATCAACTCTTTTCAAACTCTGCCGCATTTGTTTATTTTTTTCATTAACACAAACAACAATCCGAACACTTTATTTATTTATCCGGTTGCCACAAAGTTTTCATAAAAATTACCAACATAACCTGTTTTCACAAGTCCCTGAGTTAAACCCTGGACTTACCAGGAAACTCAAGGGAATTTACACTTGGATTCTGCTGAGGAAACTTGAGTGCACAATGCAATTTCACCATCGCATATCATCTATAATTCACTTCCTAAAATCAAGCATCAAGTTTTTGGCATGGTTTTCGGGGACATCGGCAAAATAATGTGCTAACAATAATTTTTTTTTTTTATTTCTTTGCAAACTTTCAATCTTTGGCGAATTACGATTCAGAGATTGAGAGAAAATTTAGATGGAGACTGAGAGACCGCCAACAACAACCACAATCAGATAAAGAAGAGATGGCGGAGCAGCCTGGAAATGGAGCACCAAACGATAACAATGTCATGGCGAATCCAATCCTGCTGGCAAACGATCTCAATAGACCCATTAAGGACTATGCATCATCAAACCTCTATGATTTATCTCTAGGAATCATGAGGCCTACCCTCGAGGGAAGCCGATTCGAAATGAAGCCGGTGATGTTGCAGATGATCCAAACTACAGGACAATTCGGAGGAAGGCATGGCGAAGACCCGCACGCCCACCTCCGAAGCTTTATTGAAATCTGCAATACTTTTGTGTTCTCGAACATCTTTGTCGAAGAAGTTTGACTAACTTTGTTCCCATTTTCTCTCTGTGATCAGGCTAGGAAATGGGCATATTCTCTCAAGCTGGGAGAGATCACTTCTTGGGAACAGGTCATGGAGAAGTTTATGAAGAAATACTTTCCACCTACTGAGAATGCCAGACGAAGGAAACTCATTACAAATTTTGAACAAGACATGGACGAATCCCTCAGCGATGTGATAACTTGTAGAAATACAAGTTATTTATACTGCTTTATTTAGATATTACGGTTAAAAGAGAGAAAAGTTGCGTCAATTGTAGAGAAATTAGCTAAGAAATGTAAGAATTATAAATTGTCGTCAATATACCCACTGACACCATCGCAATGGTAGAAAATGATGTTTCAATTCTGTTTTGTAGGAAATCAAGTCACCGTATGCGTTCATGGCTCAAGAGAAAAAGAACAACGCATCTACGTCGCATTGCGCCAATCATTTAGAAATGAATAGACGATCAACGCAATGACGACGCATGCGATAATCGATCGAGAGCTTTACGATCAACGCAACTTCAACCGCATGTGGTAATAAAAAACAACACCGCATGCGGGCAAACGATCGAAGATGCAAAAGAGCAACGCAATTGTAGAGGATTCAAACACGTGTACAGCTGATAATTGTACATTTCTGACGGGATTGATTGCGTAACAGAAGGAATATTCCTTCCACCATTTTCGGAATTACCATAACAAAAAGTGGGGTCCACAAGTCAGAAAGTCAAAGCTGAGCCTATAAATAGCCTCTGAAATTCTACTGAGAAAATATACTTGATACGAAGCTATTTTGTTATTTGTATATTGAGAGAGAGGCTGATCTAAGTGCTGATTGGAGAAGATCCGGGAAGAAAAGGGGCAAGGCCGAGAGGTGAGTCTTAAGGCGAATCATTCCAAATCCTCATCGTGAAGCTCTGTACCTAGATCAACTCTACCGATTGAGCAATCCTGAGAGGGGCGCTCATCCTTCCATTCACTCCATATGCCGACAAGCGATTTCTCTAACCAAATTTGTGTCAAGACATTAGTACTCTTCTGTATTTGTTTCTATCTCTATCATCAATTGTTCTCATCTTCTTAGTCTAAATCATTCATACCATGTATCAGACGCTTGATTCTATAATTAATGTCATGATCATTTTCATCTCCATATTTATGTCTACTTCTATTCCTCCATTAATCGCTTTCTCCACAATGTTTTCTTAATCCCTTGGTAATTAGAATGAATTAAACAAGTAAATTAATTTGTGCTAAAGGAATAAATATGTTTAGCTAGAGCATGCTAGATGGCATCTTCACCTGTGAGAGCAGAAGGGAAGATGCCATTCTAATCTGTCGAGAGAAGGTTAGAAGAATGTGTTAACTAAAGCGAGAAGTACTTCCAGAGATGGAAGCAACCTTTCATTCATTACGTTCATCCTTGTTTCAACACAGAGATGTGGGAACACGGCTGATCACCGAGAGGTGTATGCCAAGGGAAAGCGGAACCGTAGTTATATTTTTAACGCAATTAATGAACTTATGATGCTTGTACTAATTGTCTTTTCTCTTTTTGCGTCGTACATAAAGCCTTGCCACTACATAACACGATTCTTTGTATAATCTTCACAGTCAGTCTCAAACTCGATATCATGTATCATCATAGCTTAGGTTTACTTTTATCGCATTTTATTTCATTAGCACAACTTTACTTTACCGCAATTTTAAATATCTGTATAAACCAATCTTTTATTAATTGAAAAACCCCCGGTCGCATATATCACAACTGTAACACATTAACTACGCAATCCCTGTGTTTGACCTCGGTTCATTCTGAGAAACTTGTGGTGAAATTATACTTGATTTCAACGCAAGGAAACTTGTGACAACGCATAGCATACTACAAGCATTTTATTAATAACGCATACATCTAGAAGTAGTATCGCATATCATAATCATCGCATAAAGTGTGCATGAGCAACAACACAACATAAGATTACATTTTGCATTACAAGTTTAGGGCAACATGAGCTTGTAGCACATCATCAAGCATGCACATTACATTCATCAAATGTCATGTCAACACGATGCCTGGGCGAGGTTTAAAAGGTTGGTCAGGGATTGTCCACATAATGGTTTGCCAGACTGCCTTCAGATGGAAATTTTTTATCATGGTTTGAATCCCGCTTCACAAACCGTTGTCAATGCGGCAGCCGTTGGTGGTCTGTTTGATAAAACGTATGATGAGGCGGAGAATATCTTGGATTGCATCTCCAAAAACCATGAAGATTGGAGGGAGAGTGACCAGAGATTGATAATCAAAGACAATGACGTAAGTAATGGTGCTATTGCTTCACTATAAAATCAGATGACAACAATGATGAACTTAATCCAGGGAA
>NC_143478.1:86444499-86466526 GCF_027475165.1 Benincasa hispida | reverse complement strand
TAATGAAAAACAAATTTTTAAATATGCCATGTGTAATACAACTTGGACCGGAACTTTCTAAAAGATGAGGATGATATTCCAGCTGTTGTTCATTATTGAGACGAACTTTTGATAGGAGGAAGAGATTGCCAAGCATGAATTAATATTATGAATTTCTTATATATAAATGACTAGAATCTGTATATACAACTTACCTTCTCTGTCATTGAACATTCATTAATTCCTTTCAAGTCCTGTTGTTCAAAGATTTGGTATTGTGTGCCTTTTCAAATATAAGTTATTTATTCGCATTATGTGCGTAAGTTCATGCTGCATTGCTTTTAAGAAAAATATTGGTCATGGGGATGGCTTGCTATACTTTAAATTAAAGTTTCTTGTGGGACCACAGTTTTTTTTAGTAATTTACAGATTCATTTCCTTGTCCTTCCAATCCTTGGTTAACATGGTTGCCTTGGACTCATGTTAAGTTCTTAGACCCAAGATTTCTCTTTTATATTTATGCACTGATATAAAAAGTTGAAATCTCAGATATCCAAGGAAGCAAAGGAAGGTACTTTTCTTTTGCTTATCTACTTAAAAGACACTATTGATTTTATTATTTACTACTAAAATATTAACATCCCCTATTTTTCTATTGCTTATCTACTTAAAAGACACTATTGACTTTATTATATTTACTACTAAAATGTTAACATCCCCTTGCTATTTATTTTCGTAGTCAAAGAAATGGAATCAACAAAAGATACCAAAAGCATTGATAAGCTTGAAAAAGAGCAACACTCTGTGTCAACCAGGCAGACCGACATAGATAAAAAGGAAAAAAGTGACAAAGGGGACAAAGGGAATACATCCGAGGGAAGGGATAATGCAAGTAGCACAAAACTTGAAAGCAAGGATGCAGAAGAAAGAGGCAAGGAAGCTCAAAATGTTGAGAAACCAGATCAAGAAGTAGCTGGTGGTACACAGTAAACTCATAATGTTTGTAAAATCATAATCTTGGTATTACTTGTAATTTGTGTTTTCAAGGCCTGAATTATTGTACGCCTTTTAAATTATAATTCTATAGCAGAATTTGCGGATTAAATGTAATAGATTTACAATCCATACATGAATAATATGTCATAGCCATAGTGTTCGATGATGATGTGTCATGTTATACTTTTTTACCGAAAAAATGGATTTGGCAAGGGAACTTTAAAAAATGGACAATAATTGATAAAACGGACAGATTCGGGCTTCAATTTCAGTTAAGAATTAAAAAACAAAAAACAGTCTTTAACGTCGGTTGCAACCAATGGGCTTTAATCACTAAAGACCTTTAATGTCGGTTGCAACTGACATTGAAGGCTATGTTATTGGTGTTATTGAAGTCCTTTAATGTCGGTTTTAAGGCAACCGACATTAAAGCCCGAATTTCTTCTAGTGATTATGTTGTATCTTGAACATTGATCCCTATATGTCTCTACTACAGTTCAAGAGTCATAAGACAGTCTAGGATGTTAGTTTATTGGAATTTAGGGTTAATAAGACAAAATTAAATTCAACATCAATAACACTTATTGAGAATAAACATTAATAATATTTTATTAATCACGGTCATTTAATTACATTCACTATCTATGAGTTTTAGGGCATAAAACCCAACAATGTAAATTATAGATTATGTACTATATTAGATAGAACATAAATTAAAATTATTTTTTAATTTGAAAGTTAACTTTTGGGAGGGGAGTTATTGGATAACCACCCCTCTCCCTCCTTCTCTCATTGAACGTGGGTTAAGGAAGATGAGGGATATAGATCCTCTTCTTCTTCTTGTACTCAGAAAAGAGAAACTCTCAGAATTTTTATTCTCTGTGAACAATAGCTCTAAAAAAAATTTCATCCCTTCCAAAATTAGTGTTGAAGCACACTAAACTCTCAATGATTCCTTATCTTGAGAATAACGGAGAAACCATTATAGTGGTGTCTCATTTGGTTGTTGTGATTATGAGTACGAGTGAGAAGGAGATTGTACGAATTGTTCATGACCGGAGAGGATTTACGTGAAGAGTTTTGGTCTCCTAGGGTAAGTTTCCTTCATCCCCTATTTCCTTTTGGTATCCTGTAAAAGGCATGCTTAATTATAATGTTATACCTATGTTTCCATCCTCTTTATGTTTAGATGTTCTATAAAAATTAAAATTGGGAATTCGGTATTTTCACTGCGAGTATTCACGTACTTTTTCAGTTACATATGTCATAGGAGCAATATTTGGAGAATGTGCTTGAGCGTTTCAACATGAGTAAAGAAAAACCGGTCAGTTCTCCTTTATCTAATCACTTCAAACTGAGTAAGAAACAAAGTCCTTCTACAGATAAAGAGAAGGAAGATATGAGCAAGATCCTTTATGCTTCAGTAGCTGGGAGCTTGATGTATGTCATGGTATGTACTAGACCTGATATTATTCATATTGTTGGTGTTGTTAGCTGTTTTATGTCAAATCCAAGAAAACATCATTGGGAGGCAATCAAGTGCATCATGAGATATTTGAGAGGTACGTCTAGTTTGGAGTTCAATTTAGAGGTGGAAAGTTAGAACTTGTTGGGTACACTGATTCAGATATGACAGTAGATCTAGACAACAGAAAATCTACCTTCGGTTACTGGTGACATTTACAGGTGGTGCAGTACCTTGGCAGTCAAGGTTGCAGAAGTTTGTTACACTTTCTACAACTGAAGCAGAGTATATTGTATCAATAGAGGCTTGTAAAGAGATGTTGTGGATGCAGTGCTTTATACAAGAGCTTAACTTCAACTAACAAAGATATGTGATATACTACTACAATCAGAATGCTATTCATCTTGGTAAGAATGCTACATTTCATTATAAAACAAAGCATATAAATGTGAGGTATCACTAGATGAGAGATGCTCTGAACGATGAATTGTTTGAGTTTGAAAAGATACATACTAATCATAGTGGATCCGATATGTTGACAAAGAATCTACAAAGAGAGAAGCTTGAGTTTTGTCGTTCCATTGCGAGAATGAAAAGTTCCTCCCCAAAGTGAAATAGGGGGAAATTTGATGGGTTATGTTCCACTTTATGTGGAGGCCCATTAATGCCACAATGGGCTAGGTTTTATTTAATTTTTTAAAAAAACCAAGGAGCAGCTTCTAGCTTTTGTGATACACACAAACCGAGGATGGTGAAAAAGGGCAATGAGAAAAATTGAAAAAGCTTCATCCGACCAGTAGCATTTTTCAGCCATTTAAAGATCGATTCGTGGTCCGATTAATCTGAAATTTTGACAGCATCTTCAATCTAGACGGTGGAGATTTCATTTGAAGCTACCTATAGTCAGATACCGTGAATAATTGTTTGGCACTCCAAGTAAGATATTTTAAATTTTATTATTCTCTATTTGTTGCCGTTTGTTGCCTAGATTATTAATCTTGAGATATATTTGTGTATGTCTCTAGTTGTGATTAGGAAAAACTTATTTGTACCTATTATTTGATTATAGTGGAGATTTTGATTTCAATCCGTTGTTTTTTACTCCTCATATTGAGGAGGTTTTCCACGTTAAAATTTCTTGTGTTCTTATTTGATTATTATTGTTGTTTCTAGTTGATTAATATTTTATTAGATTCACATAAGAATGAGATAAATGATTAAAAAAATATAGTGTTTATCCCCGGATTAGAAAAGAAGAACAGATTAAAAAAAAAAAAAAGGTAAATGTGCTCTCAATTTTGTGATCACCCTCTTTCCAGAATTGGAGGAATCCATGATGCCTCTTTATAGTGTTTTCTTCTTTTCTAGTTGATGTTTTGTTTTGTTTTGTTTTTGTTTTTTTTTTTTGTTTTTTTTGTTTTTTTTGTGAAATCAATTGGTATTCTTATCTCTCCACTTTAGCCAATTCCCTTGAGCTTTGCTTCTAATAAATTTATTCATTAAGAAACAATTTATATAACTCAAGTCAATATTATGAATCATGTCAAAATCAATATAATGGGAACTTTCATAAGTAGCTTGCAAAAATAGTTTTTTTTATCATTTATTTCCTTTCTGATATATTTAATTTCATTAGAACCCCGAGAACAAACATCTGAAGAAACTTTTTTGAGGTTGTTAGGGAAAAAAAAAGTGCTTGTACTCGGAGGAAACCCAATTACAAGAGTAATATCTACCTCGTAAGACCAAACGATACATAAACTAAATCCTAACCTTTCTTCATTCGAAACAGAAAACTTCCACGGCGGTTGAAGGCTTATTTAACTTCCAAAATTCTTGATGAGTAGCTTCCAGTTCCAGATAGAAAGATAATTTCAGGAAGAATCCAATTCATTTAAATATTAAAAAAAATCAAATATAATTTGACTCATTTAATTTAATTTTTTAAAACAAAAATTAATAGGTGATTAATTCCTTCATGGGAGAATCCCATTAATTAACAAAGAATTTCATGAATGAAATAGGAGGCAGTGACGGGAATGGAAAAAGAAATTCCATCGTTGACTCCCTCAATATCCCTATTAGAAATTGATCTATAGTTGCGGTTTTGTAAAGGATATTAAAACTTTTTTCGTTTATGAGACCTTTCTTTTTATAGTTCAATGATATATCGGAAAGAAAATTCTAAAATTTAACGTTTAAGAACATAATTAAAACTTACTTCAAAATTCAGATGTACTAGAATCCAACATTATTTTAATTGATTATTATTTACAAATGAAAATATAGCAGGCTAAAAGAGATATATTTTTAAAGTGGAGGGATGAAAAAGTTAGAAAATATAAAGGGATGGAAACAGTATCGTTTACCTCTTCGTTGTGTACGATCGAGTCATGCAGTTAAACGATGTAAGACAAACCTTATCGTACTAAGCGATGGAGCTTTGGAGACCAAGTGATAGAGGTATCGCTTACCTTATCGTCTACCTTGTTGTACTAAGCGATGGAGCCTCGGAAACTAAGCGATAGTGATATCGCTTACCTTATCGGCTACCTTGTCTTACTAAACGATGGAGCCTCGGAGACTAAGCGATAGTGATATCGCTTACCTTATCGTCTACCTTGTCGTACTGATCGATGGAGCTGCGGAGACTAAGCGATAGTAGTATCGTTTACCTTTGTCGTACTAAACGATAGGACTCTGGTGCTACACAATGGAGGTTGTCATCTATCCTTTCGTTGTACATGATGGACTCTAGGTGCTAAACGATGAATGATGTGTTCAATCATTTAGCTGATCGTTGTACACGATGAAGTCAAATTTACTAAACAATAGACATAGTGATATTAGCTTTGTCTTTTCGTATTCTGTATATCATTGGAAAGGGGCAGCATATCCGATTTTTACATTGTTCCCTATTTTAGGGATTCAAACAATTAAAAAATTATACACTAAAACAACTAATGAAATGAGAACACATGGTCCAATACATGAGGAAAGAATATTTGTTTGTTATCACCAATCCTAACAGATATTTGAAGCACTAAAGGGAATAATTCTTCATGACTCTCCACAGTGACATGGCAACCTTCAGCTGATGTGTCTTCTTGACTCCTCCTTGGTTGCTGATATGGCATTTTCTCTAACATCCCCCCTCAAACTTGTGGGGAGTTCAACTATCCCAAGTTTGGACCTTAAGTTGAAGAATTGAGAGTGTGTCAATGGTTTTGTGAGGCAGTCAACTAGCTGATCCAATGAAGAAACATACCGGATTTCAAGTTTCCCTTTGAGAACTAAATCTCTGAAAAAGTGAACATCGATTTCAACATATTTGGTCCGAGCATGGAAAACCAGGTTGTTGGCTAAGGCCCCTATACTCACATTGTCACACCAAATTATTAGTTTGGCTGAGTGGGGCTGCTGGATTTCACTTAGTAGTTGTTGAAGCCAAACAATTTCTAAGGTTGTGTAGGCAAGGGCTCGATACTCTGACTCAATACTTGATCGAGCTACTGTTGTTTACTTCTTTGAGGACCAGGAGACAAGATTTCCACCAACAAATACACAGTATGCAGCTACTGACTTTCTATCATCAATGTTTGCTGCCCAATCTACATCTGAATAAGCTGATACTTCAAGTGAATGACTAGGTTGAAATAGTAGCCACTAATGTATCGAAGAAATCTTTTTGTTGCTTGCCAGTGAGCATCTGTGGGAGCTTTGAGGAATTGACTGAGGTGATTCACCATGTAAGTGATGTCCGGACGGGTGTTGGTTAGGTACTAGAGTGCTCCAATTGTGCTTCTATACAGAAATGGGTCAGTGAGAGGAACTTCATCATTGATAGATAGATGTTTGCCTAAGTTGTTTGGTGAGGCTATAGATTTCAGATCTGAAAGGCCAATCCTTTGTAACATATCATCAACATATTTCGACTGATTCAATATAAACCCATGCTCCAGATATTGAACTTGGATACCTAAGAAGTAATTCAGCTTTCCTAGATCTTTGAGAGTAAACATGTTATCCAAAGTAGCAATTAATCGAGAGATCAAGTGGTTATTGTTTCCTGTAATTATGACATCATCCACATAGACAAGAAGCAATATAGTTGAACCTTTTGAGTTAAGTATAAACAACGATGTATCTGCCTTCGAGTTGGTGAATCCCTAGCTAATTAGAGTATTGGTGAGTAGATCATTTCAATCCTAAGGGGCTTGTTTCAGTCCATATATAGCCTTGTTCAATTTGCATACATGATTAGGGAACTTAGAGTTGACATACCCGGATGGCTGATGCATGTCGACTCTTCTGTTAGTTTGCCAGTTAGAAAAGCATTGTTGAAGTCAAGTTGATGAAGGACCCATCCTTTGGAGACAGTAATGCTTAAGACAACTCTGATTGTTGTTGCTTTGACCATCGGGCTAAACGTTTCAAAGAAATCAATTCCAGAATGTTGATGAAACCCTTTGGCTATTAGACGTGCTTTGTATCCCTGTATTGACCCATCTGGATTTTTCTTTAGTCTGAAAATCCATTTGTTGCCCAACACATTGAAGGATGGCAATGGAGGAACTAACTGCCAAGTCTGGTTGTTGATGAGTGCTTGAAATTCAGTGTCTATAGCTTGCTTCCACTAGGGTGTAGCAAGTGCATCAGATACCCACGTTGGTTCAGTCAAGGACCAGTCACGTTGAGTAGTGCTTAGCCAAGCTTTTGGTTAAAAATGCCAGCTTTGCCTCTCGTAATCATTGGATGAGTAGGCTGCAATGGATGAGAGGTGTTAGGAATAGGGGTTGTATGTGAGGTATGCGGAAGGGTGCTGCTAGGTGACTGATTGGAAGGGCTGGCCATGAGAGTTTGGGTGGCTGTATGTTCTAGACAGTTGCTAGGCAAGGCATCTGATGTTTGAGGAAAGGAGATAGGTTCAATAGGTATAGGGGAGGTGGAAGAGGCTGGATTTACATTTGGTATGGAGGTGTTTGATGGTGAGAGACTATTATAAGGGTTTGAGACAGACTGTGATGAGTGAATGGAGGCACTTTGCAATAGTGGAGTTATGTTGGGAGAGAGGACTTGAGGGCCACTATTCACTGTATTTTTGTCTGTTGAGGGACCAAGTACCTGAAAGCCATAAGAGAAGGAAAATCAGATCCATTAAAGATAACATTCCTAAAGATGAATACTTTACCATCTTTGTTGAGACATCGATGTCCTTTGTGAAACATGCTTGGACCCAAGTAAAAATATTTATTAGAGTGAAATTGAAACTTGTTCGGCTGGTATGCTCGAAGACATGGAAAACAGGCGCAACCAAACACTCTTAGTTTTGTGACATCAAGTAGTTTACCATACATCAGTTGTATAGGTGACTGGTTCTTTAGTACAGGCGTGGGAAGATCATTTATCAGATGACAGGCATTGAGAAACACATCCCACCAAAACTGAAAAGGCATTGATGCTTGTGCTAGCAAAGTCCGCCCCATCTCTACTAGGTGTCTATGTTTCCTTCAACTCTTCCATTTTGTGGAGATGTATAGGGAAAAGAAAACCGAGAGGCAATGCCTTGTGAACTATATAACTTATTCAATTTGATATATTCACCACCATTATCTGACTGCAATGCTTTTATGTTTGTTTTAAATTGTGTTTGAACAACTTGGAGGAAATGTTTAAAGGTCTGTAATGTATCAGACTTCTGTTTAAGGGAATAGACCTAGAGATATCTGCTATAATCATCAATAAACAATATGTAATATCTATATCCTTCAATGGAGTTTGTAGAGGCTAAACCCCGTACATCTGAGTGTATTAAATTAAATTTTTATTGTGCACGAGTCAAAAAATTAGGGAAGGGTAGGGAATGGGCTTTACCAAGACAGCAAGGTTTACAAAACTTAATCTCTTCATTTAGCTTAGTAGGAAGATTACAAGTTTTCAATATATTCTCCAAAATTCAAAGAGAAGGATGACTAGTCTCCTATGCCACAACCCATAGATTCTACTAAGTTTGTTCCACTTTTGGACAGAACAAAGGTTATAAAATTGTTATTTTTGTTCATTGGGTTGAGAAAACAGCTTGTCTTTTTTATGTTTACATCAACTAGAATCACCTCTTCTTCATTTAGCTGATATAGTCCGTCTTTAAAAGTTCCTTTCACCAGTACTTGTCCCTAACATTTGTCCTTAACAACATAACAATCATTATAAAACTCAATAGAAACATCATTATCTTGAACCAGTTTTGATGCTAACTAGATTCTTCGCAATATTTGGTACACACAATATGTTTTTCAAATTTAGATTGCAACTAGAGGAACTTAAACATGTATTTTCTATTGAAGATAAGGAACTTAAACATGTATTTTCTATTGAAGATATATCTAACTGTTGTTCATTTCCTACTATAAATTGTTCGTTACCTGTGTACTCAGAGGGGTTTGCTATATTGTTGGGATCTATTGTCACATGATTGGTTGCTCCACTATTTGCATACCAATTAAAGTCCCCTGCTGATTCGGTTTGAAGAAACATATTCAGGTTCAGTGAGGTGACAAATGCTGAGGGATTTGCCCCATGGTTGCCTTAACTCTGAGTCTGAGTGTTTCCTTTACCACTGTTTTGATTTGGGACAAACTCTCGATTGTACCTTTGGTAGCACACATCTGCAGTATGTCCATACTTGGAACAAACCTAACATGTAGGCCTATTTCCTCTACCTCAACCTCTTCCTTTGTTTCCTCCACTGTTGTTGTTTCCTCTGGATCCGTTAAATTGTTCTTTGTTACCTCCTTGTGTGTTGCTTTGTCCAGGGGCCTTGTATGAAGAGTTGTTCCGATTGTAAGCAACATTGATAAAGGCATTGTGAACAAACGCTGTAGTGGCTTTTGAAGTATTCTGATGTTCCAACCTCTTCTCGAATGACAGTAGTTCAGATTGCATATCCAACAAAGATATCTCTGGATTGCTTTGAATAACGAAAACTACTGGATTGTACTCCTCATCCAGTCCAAGTAGTACTTGAGACACTAGGTTACTTGTAGATACTGGGCTCCCAGCCTGAGCCAGATTATCAGAGTGAAGCTTCATAAGTTTCGAATATTCAGACATCGACTTATTACCTTTGCGTGTCTGTTGGAAAACTTAGCGAAGATAGTCTTCTTCTACCCTCGACTAAACTCCAAACAATGAGTGTATGGCATCCCATAGACTCTTTGCGCTCTCGTACCCCATCAGTTGTACAGCAACTTCAGGAGTCCTTGAGTTGTATAACCACCCTAATAGGAGTTGATCTGCTGTAACCCAAGCTTCAAACTGTGGGTTCAGGGACTTCACGCAGGTGGAGCTCGAAGCTCTTTCTAAGGCTTGAGAATCTACTTCTCCAGGTTCAGCTGCTGATGAAGTAGACACAATGAACATAGGAGGACGTACCTTTGTTCCGGACAAATGACCTTCAAGTCTATATCCTTTTAGGATAGAAAGAGCTAATGTCTTCCACAACATAAAATTACCACTCTCTAACTTGATGTTGGTTATCTGATTCAACAGTTGATTAAGAGGAAGTGTGTTGAACTTCGACGATTCAGTGGTCGTGTTGAGTCCTGTGATAATGGTGTTTGCCATGGTAGTTCTGATACCAAGTTAGAAAATATAAAGGGATGGAAATAGTATCGTTTACCTCTTCATTGTGTACGATTAAGTCACGCGGTTAAACGATGTAAGACAAAGCTTATCGTTTATCTTATCGTACTAAGCGATGGAGCCTTTGAGATTAAGAGATAGAGGTATCGCTTACCTTATTGTCTACCTTGTCGTACTAAGCGATGGAGCCTTGGAAACTAAGCGATAGTGATATCGCTTACCTTATCGTCCACCTTGTTGTACTGAGCGATGGAGTCGCAAAGACTAAGTGATAGCAGTATTGTTTACCTTATCGTTTACCTTTGTCGTTCTAAACGATAGGACGCTGGTGCTACACGATGGAGGCTGTCGTCTACCCTTTCGTTGTTCGCGATGGACTCTAGGCGCTAAACGATGAATGATGTATTCAATCGTTTAGTTGATCGTTGTACACGATGAAGTCAAATTTACTAAGCGATAGACAGAGTGATATTAGATTTGTCTCTTCGTATTCTGTATATCATTGAAAAATGGCAGCATGCCCGATTTATGCACTGTTCCCTATTTTAGGGATTCAAAGAATTAAAAAATCATATACTAAACAACTAATGAAATGAGGACACATGGTTCAATACATGAGGAAAGAATATTTGTTTGTTATCACTAATCCTAATAGAAATTTGGAGCACTGAAGGGAATAATTCTTCATGATTCTCCACAATGACATGACAATCTTCAGTTGATGTGTCTTCTTGACTCCTCCTTGGTTGCTGATGTGGCATTTTCTTTAACAAAAAATAGAGTATAAACCTAATATGTCTCAAACATCCAACATGTAAATAAATTACATAAAATCGATTTATTAAAAGAAAAAAAGCCAAATCTATTTTCAGTTACCAAATAAAACCAAAATATTAGTTACTCTGGAATTCAAGCTTTATATGGAAAGAAGTTCAAAGTCTTGGAATTGGAATGGAAGGTAAGAGGCAGCCAGCAGGAAGTTCCATAAACGTCAGCAGAAACCAAAACGCTTCCCTTTGGCGTTTACAACAAGACGACAACTGTGAATGTGAGTTTCCAAAATTACCCCTCAACACAAATTACCAAACTACCCTTCTCTCTCTCCTCTTCATTGGCCAATTTATTTCCCCCACATTGCCCCCATTTTATCCCCCACAACTCAGTCACAGACAAAAAGAACAAACCAAAATGGTTTTTTGGAGTGGGATAATCCTTCTTTTACTTATCTCTTCCGTTTCTGGAGGTTCTACAGCGGCCGATGCGACGGAGGAGTGCAATTTCTTCGCCGGAAGTTGGGCTGTTGATGAGACTTACCCGCTGTACACGGCGGCGAGTTGCCCATTTGTCGAGCACGAGTTCAGCTGTGTCAAAAATGGCCGTCCAGATTTGGGTTACACAAAGTACAGGTGGCAACCTCTCGATTGCGATTTAACCAGGTAACTCTGTACTCACCGGTAATCCAATCGTTTCTTCATTTCCCATTTTTCTCTATTTATTTTATTTTTTTGGTAAAATTAAAATAAATCTCTCGCCCAAAAAAGGGTGTTGTTTTTAACTTTTTCACTTTTTGCCTAAATTTGTTGAATTACAAAAAAGAACTTTTGGGGTTTGTTTGCCTAAATTTTATTTCTAAACATCATTCACTTTTTATTTTCAATGTATTCTTTTATTAACCCATTTACATGTCACTATGATTTTTTTTTAATAAGTGATTTTTTTTACTGACAATATATTGGTCGAACGAAACAAAACTATCCTTTTACATTTATTAGATAAAGGAATGAGTCATAGATATATAAATGAGGACAATTATCTTCATTGATACGAGAGATTTTAGAGTGAAATCAAAAGTAAAATCATGATAATTTATACTTAAAATGAAAAATATCGTATTAATGTGGAGATAATTGTCCTTGATTAAGCAATACTCATTTTAATAATTTATTAACAAGTGATTGAATTTTGTAATGGATAAGTTAGAATTTCATGTATCATGTAGCATTTGATTAATGTATTTATATATCTAAATATGTTTAAACCAAAAATAAAATCAAATAATCTAATGATGACGAATCAACATTTTTAGTTGATAAAATTTAACAAACTTTAGATCTTTATTTTCTTATGGAAGTAGCTAAATTGAAAATTCACAATATATTGATGTTAAAGTCAAATTTTGCCTAAAAGATTAGTAAAAAAGTTACACATAATATTTTTCCATTTTATGTATTTTATGTGGTCTTAATAAAAAGAACGGTTATTTATGATTTAGCTGTCTAATTTTGAAGAAGAATGTAATGAATAGTTTAACAATATCGATTAACATCTCACAAAAAAGAAAAAAGTTGTCATATGATCCACTTCATCCTAACAAGCTAGATCCAATTCCAACCCCTCAATAATAACCCTAGCCTCAACACAAATAGGAGACAAATAGGTATACAAAATCCATACGAAACAACCTTCACCGACGAAACCTCATCGAACAAAACACAAACTTATACTTACATTTTTTTTAATGTGTACGTGACATGGTGTTTTATTTTAATCTATCGGCCTTTTCTATTAACCAAAGTATCTCTGTTAGTATAAAATGTGTACCTCCAAAAACTTGAATCTACCCCTAAATTTAATTAAAAAGGGAAAAAAAATGAAAAACTTTCCAACTAAATTCGGTGGATTTTTTTTATAAAAAAGCATTTAATATTGAATCAATTATTAAAGTCCAATCAGTTATTATTTTTAGGAAAAACTTTTTTTTTTTTTGGTAAACCTAGTTTCTATTTGTCTTTAGATTTCAACACATTTGGTTTTAAATTTTGAGTTTATTTTAATTTAATCTGTAAGTCTCAAAATGTTATAATTTTACCCTTTATATTTGAGTTTTGTTTCAATTTGGTCCCTAGATTTTAAGATTGTATGTTTTTAACTTTAATTTTTTCATTAATATTCACTTTCAATCATTGACGTCAATTTCTATTAGTTAATTAAAAATAATTCTAAAATAAAAATTTTAAATTTAATTTTAAAAGTGATAGAAAAATAATGAGATGTAATTAATTATAATTCTTTTAATAATTTTTAATCATTAGTATAAATTAATATTATTGACAAAAAATAAGTATTTAATGAATAATCAAGGTTAACAGTATAAATCTTGAAACATAGGTACTAAATTGAAACAAAATTTGAATGTCAAAGATAAAATTATAACATTTTAAAATTTAGAGACTAAATTGGAACCAAATCAAAAAATTAAAAGACTATAAGTAAATAAAAACTAAACCTAAAACTTATTTTTCTTATTTTTAAATTATAGTTTAAATTAAGAAATGAAATAATAACAAAGATTCCTTTCACGTGGGGTATGTTTTCACTTTTCGCGATCTACGCGGAGGGTGAGATCGGAAAAAATGTTTGCCATTTGCTTCCTTTCCTTATATATCCTTTTTACGTATTCCTTTTAAATTATTTTATTTTTAAGAATTAAACTTGTTTTCCCACATGTATTTTGGTTACCTTCTCATTCTTTAAAAACTCCACATTGAAACGGCTTTAATATATTTATTTATTTATTTATTATTGTTTCTATAAGTAGATTAGTATTTATATGTTTATAACAAAATTATCTAATTATATTATTCCTACTTTTAGGTTTGATGGAAAACTTTTCTTAGAAAAATTTAGAGGAAAAAATATACTCTTCGTCGGAGACTCACTTAGTAGAAATCAATGGCAATCTTTGACATGCATGATTCACTCTGCTGTACCAGATACACCTTACACCCTGACAAGAGTCGGAGATGTTTCCATATTCTCTTTTACGGTACAAATTTATATATCAATAACATTTCAAACCTTATTCAATCCTCAAAAGAAAATAACGAATAAAATTAAAAGAAAAATAATGATTTGGTTATAGGAATATGAAGTGAAAGTGATGTTAGAGAGAAATGTATTTCTAGTAGATGTTGTAAAGGAAGAGATTGGGAGAGTGTTGAAGTTGGATTCCATTAATGGAGGATCAGCTAAGCTATGGGAATCCATTCACTTTCTCATTTTCAATACTTGGCATTGGTGGAACCGTAGGGGACCTTCTCAACCGTAAGTACCGTTCCCCATTTTTTTTAGATGCTATTTGATAATTATTTGATTTTTTATTTTGTTATTGAAAATTAAATCAATATCATCCACATTTTTATATTTTTTTAAGTACAATGATTGAATTCTTAACCAAACTCCAAATTTCAAAAACACTTTTTTGAAAGCTATATTTTTTAGTCCTCAAAATTTAGCTTGATTTTTTAAGCCATCGATAAAAAATATATAACAAAGGAAGAAATTTGGAGGTGGAAGTCGTGTCCACAAACTTAATTTTTAAAAATAAAATGATTACTAAATTGAGCTAAATGATTTGAACTTTGTTTACCATATCTTGCTTTGACTTTACAATGATTTCTTCTCCTTGTCAATGTAATTTGATTGAAATGTTTTCAACAATATCGTTTGTCAAAACAAAAATTAAATTTCCAAAGTATAATAGGGTCCTTCTACATACATACATATACATATTAAACTTAAAATTTGTATATGAAAATGTCTTTTCATATTCAATTATTTTTTTTAATTCATAAATTTATTTGGTACAAAATTATACTAATATTTCAACTGGAAGCCTAATAATAGGTCTATGGTAATTATTTGATTTATGAAAATTAAGTTCATACACACTATTTCTACCTATAATTTTTGGTTTGTTTTGTTATCCATTTTCGACCAATTTTTAAAAAACAAAGCTAAAATTTTGGAAATTAAAAACAAAAATAGTTTATAAAAACTTGTTTTTTTTAAAAAAAATTTGATTAAGAATTCAAATAAATAAATAAATAAATATATATATATTAGATTTTTGAGAATTATGGATAAAATTTAGAAAAAAAACAAGTACAAATTTCAAAATTAGAAAACTAAATACAAAATTATTGTCAAACGAGACCTTAAATTTTTCCTTTTTTATTTCTTAGACTTAAAGCTTGTAAACAGTTGTGAGTTTATTTATTTTGTTATATATCTATTTCTAAAAGTTTTTTTTTTAAAAAATACAAACCAAGTTTTGAAAATTCAAAAAATAAATATATAGTTTTTGAAATGTTGTTTTTATTTCATATTTATTTATTTAAGAGTTCAAACTTTTTTTATAAAATATATAACCATCTTAAGAAAGGGTGAGAAAACAAGTACAATTTTAAAAAATCGAAACTAAAATAAAAATTGTTATCAAATGAAACCTTCGAGACTTAAGCAAGTTTTAATTTTTTTAAAAATATATTAGACACAGAATTGAAAATTTATGAATTTATTAGATATTTTTATAATTAAGTAAAGTGTCGAGACTAAATTTATATATATATATATTTTTAAAAAAAATAATTATTATTATTTTCAGTTGGGATTATATTCAAATAGGGAAAGAAGTGTTGAAAGATATGGATAGAATGGTAGCTTTTGAGAAGGCTGTCACAACTTGGGGAAGATGGGTTGATCTCAACATTGATCCTCAAAAATCTAAAGTCTTTTTCCAAGGAATTTCTCCATCCCATTACAAGTAAGTTTTTTCTTTTAATCCTTTTTCTTAGCTTATTTTATTTTATCTTTGAAAAAGGTATTAAATATAAATAATGATGTTGATCAAAATCTTCTTTTATTTAGATGGATAGCATAATGAATTTAAATTATTTTGCATAATTTAACAATAATTGATTTTTTTTTCTTTAAAAAAACAATAATTGAAGCTTGCGTAATAATAGGTTCAAGCCGACCTAACAAGACTTTTTCCTTTTATTTAGGCCTTTTCTTTTCCTTTTAAGAAATTACAATATATTTTGTTTGAAATGTTACTAACAAGTAGAGTCGATGAATTTTCTTAAAAATAAATAAAAACACTATATATATAAATGGAAACTCTTGCCATTTGTTTGGACTTTAAATGATTTTAAATCCTGTGATTTGAAATCTAAGAAATAATTTTAAATTAAATATTTTATTTGAAACGAGAAAGATTTGAAATGAATGTATTTAAAATTTTATGTCAGGATAGTAACCAAAAAAGAAAAGAAAGTTAAAAATTTATCAATATAGACTTTTAATTAACTTACTTTCAAGTCCTATGAAATCCTCCAAAATTCAAGCATTTTAGTCATGGAAGTTTTTTTTAGTAAAACAAGATTTGAAGTTACTTTGAATTTTAAAATCTTTATATTTCCTGAAGTACCAAAGAAATTTATTTGAAATCTATTATGAATTGAATCATGAGATTCTAAACACTGCATTAGTAGTTATTCTATAACAAAAAATAATAAAATGAAGAGAACGAAAGTAGTAAGGAAAGAAGTATTGCACGAAAGATCAAGTGCTTCAATTAAGTTTTACATTCATTGGAGTTGATACAATACAAGTATTCATAAGCAAATAATAAAACTAACCGCTAGCTAGCTAATGCACTAACCTTAAAAATCTACCGTATCACTAATCTTGAAAATCATCTTCATTAAAATTTAAATTTTTTTTATCACTAAATTTGTATAAGGTAGTTAATATTTTTTTAGGACAATATAGGTCTAGATTCAAACCAAAAATTTCCGAGTTGCTAACACATCTATATGGTATGTTTTCTCAAATTATATTGAATATGGAATAGAACTCTGCTGAAAAGATTTGTCTCTGAAATTAGATATAGAGTTAGCCTAATATCAAAACAGGGCAATACATATATATATATATATATATGTAAACAAAATGACAATTAAAAACTGAGATGGATCATGATATAATATGGCAGTGGAACTTTGTGGGGAGAACCAAGAGCAAAGAGCTGTGCGGGGCAAAAAGAACCGGTGGCTGGCTCTGTCTATCCAGGCGGGTTGCCGCCGGCCGTGGCGGTGCTAAAGGCGGCACTAAGCAAAATAAAAAAGCCGGTTCAACTACTGGACGTGACGGAGCTATCATTGCTGAGAAAAGATGGGCATCCCTCCAACTACGGCTTAGGTGGCAGAATCGGATTGGATTGTAGTCATTGGTGTCTTGCCGGTGTTCCTGATACTTGGAACCTCATATTTTACAATCTCATTATTTAGAATGGAAAAAGAAAAAAAAAAAAATCCACATTTTTTTAAAAAAAATTATTTAAGAAAATGTCACTTTTCCTTATTTCTCATTACAAGTTTACAACACAAAACACACAATGATTGGATAAAATTAGGGAAAATTGATATTTTCAAAAGGGAACTTTGTTTAATGTTTTTGTTCATTTTTTACATTAAGATGGATTTGTATGTTTCGTTGTTGAACTTCATTGGATTTGGCTTATTCTTTTTTTTCTATTTCCAACCATGGATCGGTAGATTTAAATATTTTATTTTTTAATCAATATCATATATTTATTCTAGTTAAATTATTGGGAAATTTTTAATGAAAAAATATCAAACTATTTATAGAAATAGTAAAAAAAAAAAAAAAACATGGATAAATACTAATAGAGTTTTATCAACATCTATCGATTAGACTTCTATCGGTTTCTATCACTAATAGACTTCTATTAGACTCTATTTAAAAAAAAATTAAAATTTTGCTATTTTGTGTAAATAATTTCTCTTATTTTTCTATTTTTGAAAATCTCTCAAAATTATACTTAGATTAGTTTATTGTTGTAATTAAAAATTTTTAATTAACACTACAAGAATTTTGAGCTTTAATGTTGGTTGGAAAAAGTGAAATCGGATGTATAATGTCGGTTTTAAACTGACATTGAAGATGGGCTTTAATGTCGATTTTAATAGGTCTAATTTATTTTTTTCTTACTTTATTAAAAAATCCCTTTCATTTTTCAACTCTTGCGCCTATCTCTCCTACCTAAACCCTTTCATTTCTCTCTTACCCAAACCTTATCTCTCCTTGGCCATGCGAATCAGGGTGTCTGTCATCCGTCTGTGGTTGTCCGTCGTCCATCCGTCAGTCTCCATCACGTTTGGGTCTCTCCTAGTCATGGGTCTCTCCATGGTGGAGCATGATTCTCGCACATCCCAAATGCGAACGGTGCAATCGCCAGAGGCGGAAGCAAAGACATTGTCGTGACGAGGGTTCCAGACAGAGGAATAGACGCAATAGGCATGCTCTTTGAATGTTTTGACACTAGTGGGGTGGTCTAGGGTCCAGAGCTTGGTGGTATCGTCCCAGGAGGAAGTAAAAAAGAAGTTGAATGAACGAGGTTGTAGTCAGAGTGAACTTCGCGAGTATGTTCGTGGAAGGAACGAATGGGATTAGATGTAGGGGGAAGAGCGAGGTTATAAAGCTTGACAGGGCCATCGGCGATGGTGGCGACGAGAAGGGAGTCGTGAGATTCGGACCAAGAGATGTTGTAGATTCCATCGGCGGTGTCAAAGGCGATGTGCTCGGATATGGGACCGGCGGGATTGAGATTGAGGACGTGAAGGCGACCATTGCCAAGGATTCCAAAATTTTGAGTGGTGGCAACGGCGATGCGGGTTCGTAGAAGGGGCTAAACTTGACGGAGTAGCCATTGAAGGGAGTCTTAAAGACGGGCATGATTGAGGAGTGAGGAGCACCTCTCTGTCTCTCTCTCTCTCTCTGAAGTCTAATCTCACCCTCTCGGTTAGTTCGAAGCTACGCATCTCTTTTTCAATCCCTTTATCCAACTACAAATTGTCCATTCCGTGCTCAAGTCAATGTCGTGGTTCTTCTTTTTAGTAACATGGTGAGTTTGTTTGTAGCTTGTTTCTGGTTTGATTTTTTTGCTCAATCTCTTGGCTTTAAACATGGGGTTATTTCAATATTATGGCTCCAGAACTCCTTCCCCATTTCTTCTTTTCTTATGCCTCTTTTTGTCCTAAACTCCAATATTCGGCCTACTATGGCTGAAGCTCATGCTAATTTATCTTCAACTTATAAGGATAGGTATAAGGCTGGGAGACATGCGGCATGTCATGGATCATGATTTGCTGTTATCTTGATTTTTGGCCATTTAATTTCAAAGGTTCACTCTGATATCTTCCATTACTGGTTTAAATCTTTGTTTCAATTTGCTCTTGCAGAGAGAAAAATCCAGTTACTACTGTTACCACAATATGGTTCTGGCTTAACAATCTGGTTAGAGAAGGAAACCATTCTAAACATGTTTTCCATTGAAGAACAAATAAACCAACATCACGTCGGGAGTATCACTGAGAGTATTTATTCTGAAAAACTTTTGGAGGCCTACTAGTGTCTTTGCTCTTCAGGTGAGGCCCTAAAAGCTTCTACTGTTCCTCCGGTTCAAGCATTTTGTTTCTAGAGAAGATTAATACTGTTAAAACTAGGAGAAAAATATATGGTAAGTTGACAAAATACATGGTAAGTTGACGATCTTGAACTTTTATCTCAGTTAAATAACTGTATTGAGTGGGATTGATATAAGAAATCAGATGATCATGTGCAAATGATATACGCTTAATTGTAATCATGTTAAGCTGAACTTTCCAAATCAATAATGGTAAATGGTTAATCAGTTGTAACTAATGAGAATTAGTGTCGGAGTTATTGATCAATATGGGGACATTGATCTGAAATATTTTTGGGGCTTCAAAATCTGACAGCCTTGTATTCGTTTATGAAATTAGTGATTTAAGTTGTTCGAACAATGTAATGTAATAGTTTTCTTCATTTAATATTCATTTTGGCGCAGAAAGTGTTTTAGTAAACAACACTATAAAGTAAGAGTGACTTATTTCTTGGTCCGATCTTATGCAAACTCATTGCATAGGATGCCCCCACTCCTCATGTCAAATACATGATCGAATTTGGATCACTTCGTTTGTAGTAACTTTACAACAATTTGTAACAGCTACAGAGTAGGCCGCATCCAATAGTGTTACCAAAATAAGGTACCCAGCCTTAATCATATACTATAGATCGTTTTTGCTATTCACTCGAACTTGATCCATCTCTTTGTCTCTATATAAAGTTCAAGTATTCATATAATAGCCATGGATCTTAGTTTATTGGATTTAGATTTTTATGTATGCAATTTATAAAATCAATAACAAGTTTATTGACTATAGAATATGTTTATCTTTTTACATTGCGAGTTTTAGGACATAAAATCCAACAGATTTGCTATACGATAGGTTGTATACACTAAACGTGAGCGAATGTATGATCTCTTTGCAAAATGAAAACGATTTTCATTTTATTCTTCAGTTACGAAAACTGAAAGAAACCTCTCACTATCACACGGTTACGGAGAAAATGTCGGCACAATTATCCTATAATTGTCCAAAAATAAATAATAAATATAATCATATTATATTCATTAACATATGGTTTAATATCACATCAAATGCAACATAAGAACCATAGTCTTGTATCCTCCACTAGATATAAATCATATTTATATCATTTTTCTCCAAATAATGTATCTCATACATAATATCAATCATATCATATACAATTAACCAGTTCAATAATATCATATATAATCGAACTCCTCTTGTCAATTTGAACACTTTAAACTGGCCCAAAAACTGATTCTCAACTTGAATGCATTGAACTACCAAGGGGACCTTATGGACCTATGGCTCGAAGCTCCAACGGTATGTGAATAGCTGACTAAACTCTTTAGCCATGAGATCCACCATTCATTAACTGCCAGGCATTCCACTAAAGACCGACAGCTGCACTTTTCTCACAACGATATATTTCTGTGTCCATCGGATATAACCAATCAATAGTACGATAAGCCTTAACAAATGCTCGTAAGTACAACTGGACCAATTTACCGTTTTGTCCCTATAGTTACATCTAACTCCTTAAGTACCATTGATCCCTTTAATGAACAATACAACATAGTCCTACTATGTGTGGACACCTCTCGGGCCATGAGAAGGTGTGTGGCGCCAAATCGTTCAAGCCTCAGGATCAACCCTTAAGGGAACAATCTATCTACTTACCCCTGCTTCGGGGAAGGAGTGAATTCCATCTTGTGTAGTTGAGTTCCTAGCTCCCAAATCAGAAAAATCCCCAAAGTGGTAGGGTTTGAGTCGGTGATCTAGCCACTCGCACCCATGCAAATCAAAGAACCACCCTCAAAGGCAGGAGTTCCCAATTCACTCAGGATTGAGGTCATGTTACCTATGGTCATCCTAATGAAGTGGAGTCTCTGTCATGAATGGTGTTATATAACAAGACTATAACACTTTGTGGACCGGTCTTATACAAAATCTTTGTATAGGACGCCCCCGCTCGCATGACCTCACATGAATGATCAAGATCAGACCATTTGTAGCAAGTCACAACACTTATAACTATTCTACAAAGTAGGTCGCATTCGTAGCATTACTTGGATAAGGTTTCCCTCCTATATTCATATACTACAGACCATTTTGGCTATCACTTAAGACATGATCCACTTGTATGTCTCCATATACATGCTTAAGTTACAAACGACAACTAGGGATCTTATTTTATTGGTTTGTGGTAAAGCAAATAAAACATCCAATATTCATAGATAAAAGTGAAGAAAATATCATATATTATACATCATAAGCGTTTGTTCAAAACTGTGTTTACAAACTATAGGACACGAGAGGTTAGGGCATCATCCCCAACATATGTATGTTATGGGACTAGGACGACAAGATGTATATGTATGTTGTAGAACCATGATGATGAGATGTATATGTATGTTATAAAACCATGATGATGAGATGTATATGTATGTTATGAGACTAGGATGATGAGAGGTATATGTATGTTATAGAACCATGATGATGAGATGTATATGTATGTTATAGAACCACGATGATGAGATGTATATGTATGTTATGAGACTAGGATGACGAGAGGTATATATATTGTAGAACCATGATGGTGAGATGTATATGTGTGTTATAGAAC
>NC_143478.1:86414437-86443999 GCF_027475165.1 Benincasa hispida | reverse complement strand
CTTTAGTGGAGTGACCCATTAGTTAACGAATGGAGATTAATTTGGTCTAATGAGTTTAACCAATTAATCTCGGATTGTTGGAGCCTATGATCTGTAGGTCCGCGAGGTCCCCCTACTAGCTTGTAATGGACTAGCTCTAGAATAGCGTGATAAGTTAATTTGAATCGTTCAAATTAGAATTAAGGGAATTGGTAATTATATGAGATATAATTACATGTTTAATTTTAGAATTAAATGGAATAGGAGAATATATATATTTAAAAATGATTTAAATATATAAAGATGGATATGTGTTAAAATTAATTTAATATTTGATATTAAATTTTATTAATTTATTAAATTAATTAATTTTTTCATCTTTTAAAATCAAAATAGATTTTATAAAATTAAAATTTTATTTTTAGATAAAATTGGAAAAGTAAAAACCAAAAACACACAAAATGAAAAAAAGATTTTTCCATTATCTATCACTTAAGTAGCTCACTCAAATGGCATTATCTTGGCCTTGTCTCCTCCAAGCATGAGCTGCAACTCATGCAACTATTCTGTTTGCATTTTGATATGCAATATAATGAAGAGAGTGGAGTGAAAATCGCGCATGCAATCTATAGAGATTTTGAGAGAAAATTTGGTTTGAAGAAAGAGTTCTTCAGCTGATTTTCTACAGTGAGCATTTCTCCTTCTACCCTTGATTCAAGCTTGTTTTGAGTCCTACAACTCAATTTAGAGCACCAAAAGAATAGTGGGGAAGATCTTGAGGTGGTCTACAACAAGATTTGAAGAACATAGCAGCTGGTGAAGGAGCTTTGAAGAAGTTCTACTAAAGATATGTCTTAAAACTCACTTGTTTTTGCAAAAGCATGCTTTATATTTTGCCAAAATTAGTGAATTTGATTTCTTAGATGATCCTTGTACTTCCACTACTGTTGATACAATCCTACAAATTAATCTTCCCTTCCAAAGCAAAGGAGCCTATACATCCTTTGGTACTTGTTCTTGAGAATAGCGAGAAAACAGGTTGGTAGTGTCCCTACTTATTGAGTTTGTGTTCTTGGTGGGATCTTTATATTATGAGAAATGTTCGTGATTTGTGGAGAGGAAATTCATGTAGAATAGTCCTACAAGGGTGAGTTTTCCTCTTCCTTCTTCCTCTGTAGAAATGCATGCTTATAGGATTTAAAAATTGTTTATCCTGCAATACGTAATTCTATATGTTCTTCTCTGTTATTTCGTGTTTTTCAAATTGATTGTCAAATGCACAGTGTTCACACGCTTCCATGAGGAACTCGATTCCTTCAGCAACTTCACACAAAGAATGGACTAGTGTGTCACACCCTAAGTTAGTACATCGGAGTTGGTGGAATGACCTCAAAACAAAGGATGGATTCATGTGTCCCGCCCTAAGTTGACATATGGGGATGCTGTAACATCATAAAAAAAGATGAACTAGTGTGTCACACCCTAATTTCGTGCAATGACCTCACAACAAAGGATGAGCTAGTGTGTCACACCCTAAGTTGATATATGGGGATGCAATAACTTCACAATAAAGCATGGGCTAGTGTGTCGTATCCCAAGGTGGTACATCAGAGTTGGTGCTGGGGTCTCACAACAAAGGATGGGCTACTGTGTCCCACCCTAAGTTGGCACATGAGGATGCAACAACTTTACTATTGGATTGTATGTCCTAAAACTCACAGTTTGTAGAGTTAAACATTTTCTATCATCAATAAAGATGTTATTCAACATTTCTTCAATAAAGTTGTTATTGAATTTGTAAATTGCACTTGCAAAGACTAATTCCAATAAACTAAGATCCATGACTATTATATGAATACTTGAACTTTATGTTGAGATATAAAAGCAGATCAAGTTCGAGTAAATAGTCAAAATGATCTATAGTATACGAATAAGGTTGGGTATCTTATTTTGGTAACACTATCGGATGCGGCCCACTCTATAGTTGTTACAATTTGTTGTGAAGTGCTATAAACGAAGTAATCCTGATTCGTTCCTGTATTGACATGAGGAGTGAGGGCGTCCTATGCAATGAGTTTGTGTAAGATCGAATCAAGAAATGAGTCACTTTTACTTTATAATGTTGTTTACTATTTAAGACTGACTGTTTCGCTTAGATGACCTAGGTAACTCGATCTTAATCCTGAGCTAACTATGAACTCCTGTTTATTCAAAAATATTCTTTGATTTGCATAGGTGAAGGTTGGTTCAATAGCGCTGGCTGAATATGTTGGGGATGATACCCTAAACTCTCGTTGGGTCCTGTAGTTTGTAAACACCTGTATTAAACAAACGCTTGTGATGTAATAATATAAGATATTTTCTTCACTGTTGTCTATGAAACATGAGATGTTTTATTTGTTTTACCACAATCTAATAAACTAAGATCACTGGTTATCGTTGTAACTTACACATGTATGTGGAGACATACAAGTGGATCATGCCTTAAGTGATAACAAAATGGTTTGCAGTATATGGATATAGGAGGAAAACCTTATCCTGGTGACACTATGGATACGACCTGCTTTATAGCTAGTTACAAGTGTTGTGACGTGTTACAGATGGTCTGATCCTAATCATTCATGAGAAGACATGCGAGCGGGGTGTCCTATACAAAGGAGTTTGTATAAGATCAGACCACGAAGTGTATAGTCCCGTTATATAACGCTGTTCATGATAGAGACTTCACTTCACTAGGATGACCATAGGTAACATGACCTCAATCCTGAGTGAGTTGGAAACTTCTGCCTATGAGGGCGGTCCTTTTATTTGCATAGGTGCGAGTGGCCAGATTGCCGACTCAAACCTCCCACTTTGGGGATTCGTCTGATTGAGGAGCTGGGAACTCAGCTACATAAGATGGAATTCTCTCATTCCCCGAAGTAAGGGTAAATAGATAGATTGCTCCCTTAAGGGCTGATTTCGGGGCTTAAATGATGTGGTGCCACATACCTTCTCATGGCCCGAGAGGTGTCCACTCATAATATGTCTATGATATATGTATTATTCATTAGAGGGATCAGTGGTACTTAAAAAGTTAGATGTAACTACAGGGGCAAAATGATAAATTGGTCCAGCTGTACTTGCAAGCATCTGTGAAGGGTTACCGTACTATTGACTGGTTATATCCGATGGATACAAAAATATATCTGTGGTGAGAAGAGTGCAACTGTTGGTCTTTAGTGGAGTGCTTGACAGTTAACAGATGGTTGATCTCGTGACTCAAGAGTTTAGTTAGCTATTCACATACCGTTGGAGCTTCAAGCTAAGGTTCATAAGGTCTTTGATAACAAAAAAAATATAATGTTTTGCTATATCGCTTTATGCACTACTGATGAATGAATGAATGATTCAAGTTCTTGTCCCCGGCAACGGCGCCAAAAACTTGATCACTAAATTTGTTTTGTATTTTATCTTTATCTATATGTATTATGCGCTAATGAATGAAATTGATGATGCTCTATGCACTCAAGTACTTTGCAATAAAGATATGCACGATACTACGTTCTGAATGTATGCGATGATGCAAATGCTTCGTAGTATGCGTTCGTGTAGTGCGTGTCACAAGTTTTCTTGCACTGGAACCAAGTATAATTCCAACGCAAGTTTCTCAGATTGATCTGAGGTCGAACACGGGGATTGTTGTTGTTTTTGCGATACTAATGTGGTATAAGAAACCGGTTTAAAATAAAGAATAATGAATTGTTTTTGTAGAAAAGTAAATTGTGATGGTAAATAAAGTGCGAGAAAGTAAATTGCGGTGATAAGTAAATGACTAAACTACTAATGATACAAGGTGAGGACTGGCTGTGAAGTTGTACAAAAGAATCTAATGAATGTGGTGGCAAGTCTTATGAATGAATTAGAAAGAGAATGGGTTGAGAGAAAGGACATCGCAACAATCTCGTTAAGGATGCAACTAAGGTTCCGATTTCCCTTAGCTTACACCTTTCAGTGATCGGCCGCGTTCCCATATGTCTATGATCAAACAGAGATGAACGTAATGAACGCAAGGTTGTTTCCATCTCTAGAAATACTTGTCGCTTTAGTTAACGCATTCTTCTAACCTTCTCTCGATAGGTAGAATGACATCTTCACTTCTACTCTCACAGGTGAAGATGCCGTCGAGCATGCTTTAGCTAAACTCAGTCGATTCCCTTAACAAGGATTAACTCACTCGCTTAATCTCTCCCCTTTACCCAGGGGATTAATGACACATGATGGAGAAAATGGATGATAAATGTGTGGAAAAGAGCAGAGAGATTATACTGATTACAATAATGATATTTAAATCTAAAGATCATCGTTTGATACATGATTGTGAATGAAAGATTAAAGAAAGATGAACACAGTAGATGAATGAAAGTATAGAAACATATACGAAAAGAGTGTCAATGTCTTGACATAGATCCCGATCGAAGACGTTGTGCTTGCCGGCGTGTGGATGAAATGGAGTGGAAAGCTTCCCTCTCAGGCTTGCTTTCCAGGTAGAAATGACCTCTTGCACAGAGCTCCTTCTTCGAGAATGGAAAGAATTTCTTGCTCAGAGACTCACCTTTCAGCCTTGTCTAGACGTTCTCCCAGATTTTCTCTGTATTGTCTCTTTAGACCAGCCTCCTCTACATTGAATTCAAGGAAGCTATTTATAGACCTTGGCTTTCTGTATCAGTGGTCCCACTTTGTAATTCTGATAATTCCTGCCATGGCATAGTGGAAATGTTCACTTTGCTCCACGATCAATTTGTCAGAATCGTACAATAGAAAAGCTGTACACGTCAGAAGTCCATGCGAATGCGTTGCTCTTCACATCTTTGATCGATCGCCGCATGCGGTGTAGTTGTTTTGATTACCGCATGCGGTGGAAATGCATTGATTGTTTGAATCCATGATCGATCGTCGCATGTGTTGCAATTGCGTTGATCTTTTTTGTTCTTGATCGATTACCGCATGCTGTGTAGATGCATTGTACATTTTGTCCTCAAGAAATTAACGCATGCGGTGACCTATTTCTTGCAAAACAAAGACTTGGACATTCCATTTCGTCATCGCAATGGGGTTAGTGGGTGTGTTCACGACATTTTATAATTTTTGTATTTCTAAGCCAATTTCTATACTGTCGATGCAATTTTTCTTTCTTTTTGCCGCATAATCTAAATAAAACGATATAAATAACTTGTATTTCTACAAATTATCACACCCCCAAATTTAGATATATGTTTGTCCTCAAGCATATCTTTGACTAAGGCAATTTCGCTCAATTCCCATCCTAACTTTGCGTCGATCGGCTACTCCGAATGCTCCACCTCTACAAAATTACTCAACACCGCAAGTTCCTTCTATCCTTTAACATTTCTTCACATGCTCTACTTTATTCTTATCTAAAATAAACCTCTACCCAAACTTCCCTTCTAGTTTTGAGAAGATTATTTTACCTCTTCTTGTAAAAACAACGAAGTGCATCTTTATGCGATGGCCTGGTTTGCATCATCGTATAAAGAATGTTGATCATGGTTACATCCTTCGTTTTGGCTTGCTCCCACGGGTGTCAAGCGAGCATCCAACTTCGGTTGTGTACCAATCTCAACTTCAACTCTTGATTCTCAGCCAAGTTTTACTTTGTTGGTCAGAGGAGTTGTCTCTTTTATCCTTATTTTCTCTTTTTTTTTTTCTATTGCGTCGATCCTGGAAACCTACCTTCGTTTTGGCTTGCTCCCATGGGTGTCATGCGAACATCTAACTACGAGCAGGTTCCTTTCATGACTAAACTCTTATCAGGTTGGGATTTTCCCTTGCGCTGACATCGGAGTTTTATGATGATTTTTTTAATGATAATGAATGCATTGCTTGATATTACCACATCCGCTTGATCGCATCTGCTTAGACCTTCCCCACCCCCAAATTTAGAGATACACAAGGTCCTCATTTCGTTGTTTTGGACATAAAAGACAAAACACTTAGTCAAAATTTTGAAAAGAAGGTTTGAGTAGAGTCTTGAAATAGAGAAGGTAAAGTAGAGCTATTGCGATGAATTGTCTAAGTGTTAGGCAGAAAATGTAATGTATAAAGAAAGTTTGCTAAGGGTATGCATACTACTCATCATGGCAGTGCAATTAACAATGCAAAATAAAAGACAAGAATTACCGCAATAATTGACAAAGGATGATAAAAGTAAAGAGACTAATGCATATGGAAAGAATAATTACTTAGTTGTATAAAATTTGTCTAAGTATACAAAGAATTATAAATATCGCAACACAAAATTGTAAGTATGTACAAAAGAATTTAAGGTATAGCTTCTATAAAAGAAATTGAATGAATGGCTGTAAAGAAAAAATAGCAAAATTGCAGAGAAGATGGCACACCCTCAAATTTAGAGTTGCGGTACAGGATTTTGAGGAGGATGTTGTAGAGGAGCTCATTGAGGCGCATCTTGAAATTGTAGAGGTTGCTGTAGATGGGGAGGCACCATGGGACCATGTAGATATGCTGTTAGGAAATTGAAATACTCATGGTTGTGCTCTACCATCTGTCTTTGGTTCAGATGGATGGTAAAGATATTGCGTTGAATATTAGCCATCGCCTATCGCACCATTGTATTGCTGCGTTGTTCTCCTGCAACTCCGTTATTGCTTGGCGGAAGAAGTTGAGCTGATGAGAAAAGAGGGACTGCATTTCTGCTAAGTCAGCAGTAAGGGATGCGATGGTGGGTTGTGCCGTCGATGTTTCACCAACATCGGTTTGAGGTTGAGCGGAAGGGCCTGCTCCCAAATCGTGTGGGTCATCAACATGCAGCGATGGTGGTGAAAAGTGAGGTGGAGATGGATGGCTGGGGGACACTGCTGAAGATGCAGGGTTAGAATCTGGAGTAAGGAGGAGGTTTGTAAATTGTTCTGGAAGAGAGGAAAGGGGCTTAATTGGAGGGCTTGGTTGGTAAATGATTAAAGGAAAAGGGTCCAAGGGTAGTTGGGTTTGCTTTTGCGATGATTGTTCTTGGACTTTTTCCTTTCCTTTATCATTGCGGTGCTGTTTCTTTGGTTTGGGTTGTTGCGGCGCATTCAGATATATGAGGGGCCTTTTGGTTGGAAGCTCGGTGCAATGTGGGGAATCCTTGAGAAGCATTCTCAGGATCTTCTTGTGGATGATGCCGTGGACTTTAGGCATGGGCTCTTCGTCAATGCCTACGCTCACAGAGAGGCACATGCTCGAAATTGTTCACGAAAAGAAGTAGTAGTCTTGTTGGAGGCAAGGGTCCTAATGCCTGTTAAAGATACTGACCACTTGGTGCCCGGTTGCGTTAATACCTTCAGCGCATCCTCCATGTGTTCTTCTTCAAGATCATCAATTAACTTGTTACCCGGTGCTTCCGAGATGTTCTTCAACTTGTAGAGCTCATTGATGTCCTTTACGCTAAATGGCACTGTGCACCTTTAAATGATCACTGTATCTTTGGTGTCATGGAGCTGGCCGTGATAAAAGGCCCTCACTACCATAGGAATAACAATGGAAGGACATTGGCAGAAAGTTTCCCACCCATGTTCCAACACTACATTCGTGATCAGATTTGGTAGTAGTGTCGACGCAGGGAAGAAACCCATTTCCATCATCATATCATCATTTTCTTTCTTTGTTGATGGGCGCCTCCTGGTCGACGCAAGCTCATTACTCTTAACTTTAGCTTTGCCCTTGTCTTGAGCGGACACAAGGTGGGATTTTTGTTTTTGTTTGCATTCCCTTACCTTGCGTTGCTCTTCTTATTCCCTTTTCTAGTCTTCCACTTCTTTTCTCTTTCTCTCTCTGACACGCTGCACATTTTCTTTGCGTCATTTTTCCTTCTTCTCCTTTTTCTTCTTTTCTCCTTCTTCTTCTTCTTCTTCTTCTCTCATTTCTCTCTTAAACTGCTTCGATGCAAGCAAAATGCATTGCTCATCCTCGAGCCTTCTCCTTTCTTCTTCTGCCACCCTTACATTGTCACGACGCACTTCCTCATCGTGCAGTTTCCTGGCCAAATTGCCTGATGCGATGATTTGGCATGCACGTGACATCTTTTCTTGCTTCTCCTCTACTTCTCTTTTTTCTTCTCTCCTCTTCTTCTACTATGCGTTGAAAGAATAATGGGTCACTGGTAGACCCTTGCGGCACATTCTCCTTGCAACGCCGCATAAGAGGGTGATGTCAGGATCTTCTCTATCTTTAGTCGCAACCATTCTGATATGCGTTGATGAAACTTATGGTTGTGCTAATGCTCTAAATTGCGTTGACATCTCCTCTTCCACCTTTGTGGTGGTTGATTCTCCGTCAAGATCTGGGCTTTCCGCCCTCTTCCTTTTCTCCTCTTTCTTCAAGCGCTTCTTTTCACTTTTCTCTTTTTCTTTCTTTTCCTTCTTCGGCCAGGCGGCTTCATCTCCTTCCACCCATTTTTCTTTACTTTTTCTTTTCTTCTTCCCATCGGTCGTCCCCAGCTGCTTTTTCGCTCCTACAACCTCCTCCAACACGACCCTGATGAGTGATAACAGGAAAAAATGCATATTATCATAGTACTAAGTTCTTAAACAATGTTGGATTGTGTTAAATTCTACAATATTGCGGTCGCATGCGTCCAATGCATTAGGGCAGTTGATCTCTATATTTTTGTGCAGAATAATGCGTTAACGCAATGCAAAGAATGCGATCATAGGAATACATCGATCGAGCGCAACTTCACTGCAAGACTTTGCATTGATCATGCTCACAAAAATCCACCCAAGAAGAATCACCGCAACATGGTGGGCGCATTCGGACGAAAGAACAATTAAGATCGATGGGACAGAAAACTGACAGCAGTCGGATCCAAATTAAGTTGATAGCCGATAACGGTCACATAGTACATCTAGCTTTATCGGTGACAACTATCCGGCACATCAGTCAGGAATTAAAGCTATCCCATCTGTACAACCAGGAGAGAGAAGCCGCCGTTCACCTTTGATGCCCTATAAATGCCAAGTGCATTCTTCAGAAAAGGGGTTGAGCAGTCGATTACTTCATCACTTTACAAGTTCACACCTCTGTTCATAGTTTTCTTTTCCATTTCATGGTGGAGCTAAAGAAGAGTAGTAATGCCGGAGATCATCCAAGGCGGCTCAAGAGAGAACCTTGGGGCATAAGAGCAGAGAGCGGGTTGACTCTCGCGAAATCGAGAATATCTTTAGAGCACGAGTAGAACAGTGTAACACCTGGTGGCAAGAAATTGCTCCAGGCTCTTTACTATACTTGCATTGTTATTCTGTACTTCATCTTTTATCTATTCAATGGAAGTTCTATTTCTACATCTGCTCACTCTCTTAATATGCATGAGTAACTATACTAGTTGAATAGGTTGAGAAGAACTAAGCTAACATGATCTAGGAAGTTCATTTCTTGCGATTGTCTTGTTTTATGCTGTGCGAAACATCCCTTTAGAGTTGTCGAGAGAGAATCTAAAGAAAGTACCTAATATCTTGAGAGAGCTAGGTTAGATTCTAACTTGAAAGAGCAAGATTAGGCCTGCATAAACAAGAAATAGGGACTTAGAGATAAGCTCTATTTGTCAACTTGCATCGCATGCATCCTAGGAATAGGAATGATATTATGCGATCGCATATTTGTGTGAATGTCAGGTTGTCATTGCATAATTCTAGTATATAGGATTTGAAATAAATAGAAATAAAGGTTTATATGTAAACCCTGTAGACTTATTGCATATTTATCACATGCGTTCTAGCCTTAGAAGCTGTGGCATTCACGTTGAGAGGTGGTTTACTATTGTATGCATGTTGCATGATCGCAAGGCATGAACGTAACCTAGGGAGTGTTAGCCGAACTCTTCTTAACCCGTTCACCGCATGTTCATCGTATTTTCCGTTGTCAACTCTTTTCAAACTCTGCCGCATTTATTATTGTTTTCATTAACGCAACAACAAACCAACCACGTTATTTATTTTACCGGTTACCACAAATTTTTCATAAGAAAATTATCAACGCAAACTCTTTTCACAAGTCCCTGTGATCGACCCTGGACTTACTAGGAAACTCAGAGAAATTTATACTTGGATTCCACTGGGGAAATTTGAGTGCACAACACTATCCATCAACACATATCATCCATATTCTACACTTAATAAAATAACGCATCAAGTTTTTGGCACCGTTTCCGGGGACTTCGGCACAATAGTTGTTAACGGTAATTTTTGTGAATTCTTTGCATAACTCTCAATCTTTGGCGAACTACGACCCGGAGATTGAGAGAACATTTCAAAGGAGACTAAGGAACCGCCAACAGCAACCACAATCCGATAAAGAAGAGATGGCAGAGCAACCTAGGAATGAAGCACCAAACAACAACAATGTCATGGCAAATCCAATTCTTTTGGCCAACGATCGCAATAGGCCCATTAGGGACTATGCATCGCCAAACCTCTATGATTTCTCTCCGGGAATCATGAGGCCTGCCTTAGACGGAAGTAGATTTGAAATGAAACCGGTGATGCTGCAGATGATCCAAGCTGCAGGTCAATTCGTAGGAAGGCATAGCGAGGATCCACATGCCCACCTCCGAAGTTTTATTTAAATCTGTAATACTTTTGTGTTCCCGAATATCTCTGCTGAAGAGGTTCGACTAACGCTATTTCTATTTTCTCTCTATGATTAGGCTAGGAAATGGGCCTACTTGCTCGAACCAGGAGAGATAACTTCTTGGGAGCAGGTGGTGGAGAAGTTTATGAAGAAGTATTTTGAACACGAGAACACGAGATATGGACTAATTTTGAACAAGATATGGATGAATCGCTCAACGATTCCTGGGCGAGGTTTAAAAGGTTGGTTTGAGATCGCCCGCATAATGGGCTGCTAGACTGCCTTTAAATGGAAATTTTCTACCACGGTTTGAATCTTGCTTCGCAGACCGTTGCCAATGCGGCAGCAGTTGGTGGTCTGCTTGACAAGACTTATGATGAGGCGAAGAATATCCTGGATCGCATCTCCAAGAATCATGAAGACTGAAGGGAGAGTGACTAGAGATTAAGACTAAAAAATTATGACGCAAATAATGGTGCTATTGTTTTATTGTAAAACCAAATGACCGCAATGATGAATTTGATTCAAGGAATGACGATCAGCAGCCCAACACCACAAGGAGGGCAAATCAATGCAATAAGTCAAAACACCGCAAGGTGTGTGACTTGTGGTGATGGGCATGCGATGGAAGATTGTCCACAAAACCCACAGTCTGTATATTTTGTAAAGAACAACCCCTTTTCCAATACCTACAACCCCGGGTAGAAAAATCACCCAAACTTTGCTTGGAAGAATCAACAACAAAATTTTCAATCTGTGGCACAAAAAGAAGGGCCACCAGGGATCTTTCAATGCAACAACGGTCAACAGAGCAACCAAGCAAGTAGCTCACCACCGCAACCTTATTGCCTAGAAGGCCTATTGAAGCAATATATAGAGAAAAATGAGACGGTGCTTCAAAGTCAGGCTACATCCATCCGCAACCTTGCATTGCAAATGAGCCAGATTGCAAATGAGCTCAAAAGTAGACTGGAAGGGGCACTGCCACGTTCAACCGAGCTTTCATGCAACCCAGGGGGTTCAGGTATGGAGCAATGTCAGGTTGTGACATTGCACAGTGGAAAGACTGTGGAGGGAGAAAAGAAGGAGTAGAACAGTTCAACCTCTATCTCAGCTGAGCCTGAGATTGCGGCAACGCAAGAAGAAGAAAAAGAAAATGAAGCAGTAGAACCCGAGGTTGCGTTAACCTCAAAGTCAAACGAAATGGAAACTGTGAAAGTCTAGTTACCACTTTCCTTCAGAGGCTAAAGAAGAAGAAAAACGAAGAGGTACAGTACCAACACTTTCTATCTATGTTAAAGAAATTACATGTTAACATTCCTTTCAGTGAAGCGATTGAGGATGTCTGCCTATGCCAAGTTTCTGATGGACATGGTAACCAAGAAAAGAGGCGCTGAAAAATTTACCATGGTGGCACTAACGTAAAGTTCCAAATCTATTATCCCACCAAAGATGAGCGATCCTGGGAACTTCACTATTCCTTGCTCCATAGGAGGACTCTATATTGGGCAAGCCCTGTGTGACTTGGGGGCCAACATAAATTTGATGTCGTTGTCAATCTTTCGACAACTAAATGTGGGGCAACTTGTGCCCACATTCGTGACTCTCCAACTGGCCAACAGAATTTTGCAGAGGGTAAGGTGAAGGACGTGTTGATCACAATTGATAAATTTATTTTGCCAACTGACTTCATCATCCTGGATTATGAGGCCGATAAAGATGTGCCCATCATTTTGGGGTGACCTTTCCTATCAACAGGTCGTGCTCAAATTGATGTGCACAAGGGCGAGATAACTTTGAGCATAAACGAACAGAAGCTCAAATTTAATATAATTCGTGCCATGAAATTTCCTGATAAGGAAGACCTGCCAGATTCGGAAGATGACTTGAATTTGATAGAAGAAGAAAAGTCTGATGAAGAGTATGAAGAAGAGGATGCCGACGCATCTGTAGCTGCCTGCAATGCAATCGTGCAAAAACAAACAAAGAAGAAGGATCGATCACAATGCAAGAAGAAGAGCTGAAAGAAGAAAGAAAAATAACACAACCTTCTCTCATGGTGCCACCAACCCTTGAACTAAAAACCCTACCAATACATTTGAAGTACGAATTTCTAGGGCAGAATGAGAAGCTGCCAGTGATAATTTCCTCCGCACTTAACGCAGATCAAAAGAATGCGTTGATTAGCATTCTCAAAAAGCATGTGCGAGCAATCGGCTGGACGCTCGCTAATATCAGAGGAAATAGCTCCGCGTACTGCATGCATCTTGAGGACGACCACAAAACAACCATTAAGAATCAAAGCAGACTTAACCCTGCAATGAAGGAGGTCGTCAAAAAGAAGATTATCAAGTGGCTGGATGCGGGCATTATCTATCCCATTGCAGATACCACGTGGGTAAGCCCCGTGCAATATATGCCGAAGAAGGGCAGAATGATGGTAGTCCCCAATGAGAACAATGAATTAATACCGCAGAGGACCATCACTGGATGACACATTTGTATGGACTATCGCAAATTGAATGCAGCCACAAAGAAGGATCACTTCCCTCTGCCATTCATCGATCAAATGCTGGATAGATTGGTAGGGAATGATTTTTACTATTTCTTGGATGGATACGCCGGGTATAACCAGATCATGATAGTTCTTGAAGACCAAGACAAGACCACAATCACCTGCCCATATGGGACATTCGCTTTCCGCCGCATGCCATTCGACCTCTGCAATGCGCCAAGCACGTTCCAGAGGTGCATGATGGTAATCGTTTAAGATTATCTCGAGGACTCAGTAGAAATATTTATGGATGACTTCTCCGTTTATGGGAACACTTATGAAGTCTGTCTGGCCAATTTGGAGAAAATTCTGAAAAAATGTGAAGAGACGAACCTGGTGCTTAACTGGGAAAAATTTCACTTCATGGTGACAGAAGGTATAGTGTTGGGGCACAAAGTCTCTCGAGAAGGGTTGGAGGTGGACAAAGCAAAGATTGACGCAATTGAAAAGCTTCCACCTCCAACCAATGTGAAGGTAGTACGAAGCTTCCTGGGGCATGCCAGATTCTACAGACGATTCTTTAAAGACTTTTCTAAGATAGCAAGACCATTGAGTGCATTACTAGAGGCAGACAGAAAGTTTAAATTTGTCAACAATTGCCTCGACGCATTTCGAATTTTAAAGGATGTGCTGATTACCACACCTGTCTTAATTGCGCCGGATTGGATACTGTCGTTCGAAATCATGTGTGACATAAGCGGGTATACGATAGGAGCTGCATTAGCGTAAAAGAGGAAAACAACTTTACACCCTATCGCATATGTGAGTAAAACCCTGAACCCTGCTCAACTTAATTATACCACCACCGAAAAAGAGCTCCTGGCTGTGATTTTTGCGTTGGAAAAATTCTAGCATACTTGTTGGGAACCAAGGTACTCATTCATACTAATCACTTGACAATCAAATATTTGATGACAAAGAAGGACGCAAAGCCGAGATTGATCAGATGGGTTCTCCTCCTTCAAGAATTTGATATCGAGATAATTAGTCGAAAGGGGACAGAGAATCAAGTTGTAGATCACTTGTCCAGATTGGAAAATCCCGAGGCTAACTGCAATGAATCTGAAGTGAGTGTCGTGTTCCCGGACGAGCAGCTGCTTCGCATAGAAGAAATGCCATGGTATGCGAACATCGTTAATTATTTGGTCTGTGAACAATTTCCTGAAGATTACACCTACCATCAACGGAAGAAGCTCAAGAATGAATGCAGACACTACTATTGGGATAAGTCGAATCTGTATAAAAGAGGTGCAGACCAAATCATTCGATTATGCATGCCAGATGCTGCTCAACAACGCATATTGTCACAATGCCACGATTCACCTTATGGAGGGCACTTTGGAGGACAACGTACTGCAGCCAAAGTTTTACAAAGTGGATTCTTCTGGCCTTCGTTATTTAAGGATGCTGCTGACTACACAATGAAATATGATTGGTGCCAGTGCATTGGTAACATTTCATGGAAGAACGCAATGCCGATGAATACTATCTTAGAGCTAGAACTATTCGACGTATGGGGGATTGATTTCATGGGACCATTCCCTCCTTCAAACGGTAAGCACTATATTTTATTAGCTGTTGACTATGTCTCCAAGTCGGTAGAGGCAACTGCATGCGTCGCAAGTGATGCGGCAGTAGTCTCCCAGTTCCTGAAGAAAAATATTTTCACGCGTTTTGGCACTCCCCATGCCATCATAAGTGATGAAGGATCACACTTTGTCAACCACAATATAAAGGAGCTGCTACGCAAGTACAACATCCTCCACAAAGTGGCCACCGCATACCATTCGCAAACAAATGGCCAAGCTGAAGTGTCCAATCGGGAAACTAAATCGATACTTGAGAAGGTAGTCAAACCTTTGCGGAAAGATTGGGCAATGAAGCTTGATGATGCATTATGGGCATACCGGACTGTATTTAAAACACCTATAGGCATGCCCCCCTATGCGTTGGTATTCGACAAAGCGTGTCACTTGCCCTTGGAGCTGGAATATAAAGCATTATGGGCAGTCAAAAAACTGAATTTCGATTTAAAGAAATTAGGGGAAGCATGCAAAATGCAATTGGTCGACCTAGAAGAATGGAGGAACAACAAATATGAAAATGCGAAAATTTATAAGAAGCGCACCAAGCGATGACATGATCAACGCATATGCGGCAAGAACCTCAAAGAAGAAGGTCTTGCTTTTCAATTCACGTCTGCGACTCTTCCCGGGAAAGCTAAAGTCTCGTCGGTCTGGACCGTTCATAATTCGACAAGTACTTCTACATGGTGCGGTGGAATTATCAAATGACGACGGTACCAACGTATTCAAAGTCAATGGGCAGCAAGTAAAAGTATACCATGGAGAAGACTGGCATCACCAAGTCGACTCCATGGAACTAAGAAACTTTGAATAAAGAAGGAAGTAGGTGGTCCCTGCATTGTCACATGATCGCAATTTCTCAGGGATGCAAGTTTTGGAAAACTTCTAGTCTTCAACTCTTTTCTCCACTACTCAGAATCTTCGCTATCTTTCAGCTATCTTTTCATTTTTCAGTACTATTTCTATAAAAAAAAATTTAATTTGCGTTACTGATTTTGCTTTTGTTTAAAATAATTTGACCATCTCTTTGTTTTTCTTACAACGATCGAGGAGCTAGATTGCGGGGATGTTAGGCAAAGAAGCATTCATCTTATTCCATCACCGCAACCCACAGAAGAAAGATCGTCGCAAGGATGGATACGTCAACACAATGTAGGCAACAACGTAAAATTTGGGGGTTTACTATTCCTTATCTTTATTTCAAATTTTGCGCTATCACATTGCATTTTGTTTTTCGAAGTTTTATCACCGCATCCTTTTTTATTACCGCAATCATTTAACAAGTAGATAAATTTAGTAGTTTACCGCAATCTGTTTCTTTTCCAAGTAAGATTTTAGTGATGAAAAATATGCTTCTATTTCTTTTGTATATATTAGAGTCAACTTAATCTTAAGATAGTCACCTCATAAAATATTTCTGGAAGTTAGGGGTTTGCTAGCTTTCTTTCAAACTCTCTTTACAATGCATTCTAGAACATCCCATAACTTATTTTAATCTTTTGGCAATGGGGACATTGCCGCATTCTAAATTTGGGGGTGAGGTATTTATTTTCGACCTTGCTATTTTCGATTCTATAAAAAAAAAATTTGAGAATAACAACTCCACTATCAACACAAAAGGAAAACCCATGTTGATAAGAGTTAATTTGTGAAAGGCACTTACCCGTAGTTGGATGTCTGCATGACACACGTGGGGGCAAGCCAAAACGAAAGTAAATTACCAGGATCAATGCATAAATCAATGACCGTAACTCCAATGCCAAATCGGTATGAGTTTAGTCTGAGAAGAGTGCATTGCTCGTAGTTGGATGTCTGCATGACACCCGTGGGGGCAAGCCAAAATGAAGGCAAGGTACTTGGATCAGCGCAAGGTCAGAAAAACATAACAATAAAGAAATTTTTTGTGCAAGGATAAATCTTTTGTCACCCCGGTAGAAATTTTCTTTTTGAAATAAATCATGTGATGTTCCAGAATTTAGTAAAGTCCTTTTGAAAGTTAAACTTGCAGTCCCTAGGTCTTAGAAATATTTTAAGAATAAACTTGAATAAGACTTAAGAAAATTCTAGTATATAGGATTTGAATGAAGTATCCTTGAGAAATCTAGGAAAAGAACTTTGCGGTTAACTTGCTAAAGGAATCTTTAGCTTATGCTGGAGGACAAGCATTGTTTAAATTTGGGGTTGTGATAACGGGCAGAAATGCACGTTATCATAGTACTAAGTTCTTAAACAATGTTGGATTGCGTTGATAGAATATGTTAAATTGCGTCCATTAAGCATAAATTCTACAATATTGCGGTCGCATGCGTCCAACGCATTAGGGAAGTTGATCTCTATATTTTTTTTGCAGAATAATGCGTTAACGCAATATAAAGAATGCGATCATAGGAATACATCGGTCAAGCGCAACTTCACCACAAGAATTTGCGTTGATCGTGCTCACAAACGTCCATCGAAGAAGAATCACCGCAACATGGTGGACGCATCCAGACGAAAGGACAATTAAGATCGATGGGACAGAAAGTTGACAGTAACCGGATCCAAATTAAGTTGACAGTCGATAACGATCACAAAGTACATCCAGCTTTATCGGTGACAACTATCCGGCGCATCAGTCAGGAATTGAAGTTGTCCCATCTGTACAACTAGGAGAGAGAAACCGCCTTTCACCTTTGATGCCCTATAAATACCAAGTGTATTCTTCAGAGAAGGGGTTAAGCAGTCAATTACTTCATCACTTTACAAGTTCACACCTCTGTTCATAGTTTTCTTTTCCATTTCACAGAGGAGGTAGAGAAGAGTGGTGACACCGGAGATCGTCCAAGGCGGCTTGAAAGAGAACCTTGGGGCATAAGAGCAGAGAGGGGGTTGGCTCTCGCGAAAGCGAGAATATTTTTAGAGCACGAGTAGAACAGTGTAACACCTGTGGCAAGAAATTGCTTCAGGCTCTTTACTGTACTTGCATTGTTATTCTGTACTTCATCTTTTATCTATTCAATGGAAGTTCTATTTCTACATCTGCTCACTCTCTTAATACGCATGAGTAGCTAAACTAGTTAAATTGGTTGAGAATAACTAAGCTAACATGATCTAGGAAGTTCATTGCTTGCGATTTTCTTTTTTTATGTTGTGCGAAACATCCCTTTAGAGTTGCTCGAGAGAGAATCTAAAGAAAGAACCTAATGTCTCGAGAGAGCTAGGTTAGAATTTGACATGAAATAGCAAGATTAGGCCTACATAAACAAGAAATAGGGACTTAGAGATAAGCTCTGTTTGTCAACTTGCATCGCATGCATCATGAGAAGGCAGGGGCCGGTTTACAACTCAGAGGAATTTACACTTGGATTCCGCTGGGGAAACTTGAGTGCACAACACTATCCATCAACACATATCATCCATATTCCACACTTAATAAAGTAACGCATCAATGGGTCCCTCATTGGAATCTGTTGGAATAGTCTCCTTAGGATCCGTAGTGGCCAGGGCTATTTTCTACGAAGCTTCCTCCATTTCCTCCTCAGAAGGCAGGGGCCGGTTTACAACTCCAACCTCCGATAGCCCCCCCCCCCCCCTTTCCATATTACTCAAAATTCTCCCAAATACCTCTTTGTCGTCCCTTCGTTTCAGGTCACTTTCAGACAAAGGTATTGGGAACGCCACCTCAGGTCTGGTGGTAGAGGCACTCTCCATGCACGGCCCCTCTTGGATGGTGAGTGGTTTGGCTACAGAGGTATTTTGTCGAGGTTTCCGGATGATTCTTGATGGAGGCTTACGCTGGGTGGCGAGGTGGTAGCTAGCAGCAAGGAATGCCGCCTCTCGTGTAGTGACGGGTGCTTGGGAAGGCAATGATGGTAGGGAGGATAAATGCGAAGATTGGCCTGCCATTTGCTTGGTTGAGTGAAAGATTTTGAAAAATTTTGGTTTGAGGATGGAAATCGGAAGGGTACGGTATGCAGAGGAAATTTTAGGGTTTCTTTCGCGAGAGATTCAAATAACCTCCTTGGTTGAAGGAGGTGAGATTTATAGGTTGGGCCTTGATGAGCCCAATGCAATCACTGCGTGGCAAGCTTCGATTTTCTCAAAAAGCATGCCGCCACGCTCCTCCCATTTTGATTTAGCAGAAAGGACGTCCTTTCGTCTTGCTAAGTCATAATTCCCTCAGAAGCTTAAACGATTCGATTACTCTCTCTACGAAGATTTTATCATTTTATTTTATTCGGACGAGTGCAATGTTAAGGATTAATGCAATGCATCTGTTATCGCAAATGCATATTTGCGGAGGACAGGCACAACGTATGCATTAGAGCAACACACCCCTCAACTCAACGTATTTTTGGAGGATGGGCGCATGGTATTTCTACTAGCGAAACACTACCTTCGACATAGTGCGTTTTTGCTGAGGACGGGCGCAGTGTACATACGCGTGCAATTCATCCATCAATGCAATGCATTTGTGGAAGATGGGCGCAAAGTGTATCTATTAGCGCAAGATACACCCATTGTCGCAATGCATACCAGATGTTATTTTATTATTATTATTTTTATTTATTTTTTTTTGTTTTATTTCATCAACATCGCAACGCTTATCCTCAAAACCAAGTTGGTAAGACGTTGCGGTGTTCATTTTCTTTTTACTATTCATTCACAAAAATTTAGGAACAACGTAATGCTAAGACAGGAATGTAAATAAATTCAACAAAACATAAAATTAACGCAACTTGAATTGAAGTAGAAGTAAATTCAGAAAGCAGTAAAGACTAATTTAAGAAAGTAGTAATAATGCAATAAAGAAAGCAGTAGAGAAAGTGATAAGGAAAGCGATAAAGAAAGTAGTAAAGATAGATGTTAGGGATGCTGATTGAAAGACAAGTTCTTCAAGGTTACCGCAATCTGCATCCCCGCAGGCGGTCAGACTTGCCTGCATAATGTCACAATTGATATTGTTCCTTCCCATGAGATCTGAGGGCTTCTGAATTACTTGGCAGCGTTGCCGGTGTTCTATTTCGAAGCTCAGCTGCCAGTTGCCCTACTTGGACCTCCAAATTCCTTATGGAAGACACCTGCGATTGCATAACCGCATCATTTTTCTCGATGTACTGCTTCAGCAGGGCTTCCAAGGATGATGAATTTGTAGAGGTGTTTGATGAGGAAGGTTGATTGTGCGATTGCCTCTATTGGTGACTCTGATTCAAACCTTGGTGAAAAACCGGAGGGTTTCCTCGATTCTCGAAATTGTTTTATGAATTCCTCTGGCCTTCCTGATCGTTGTTACCTCCTCAACTGAAGTTGGGGTGATTCCGCCAACCTAGATTATATGTGTTATTGTACGGGTTATTCTGAATGGCATACACTGCTCTTGCGTTCGATGGGCACATTTTTGCTGAATGACCCCGTCTGCATTGTGCATAGTTGATTTCTGCCACTTGTGCCAGTGCATTGGTTTGCGTTGCACCCTGAGAGAGGGTTCCTTGATTTATTGCCATCGTCTGGAGGAGAGAGGTCACTGCGGCCATTTGTGCGGCCAATATTGTCATTGTATCAGCTGGTACAATGGCATTTTCTGCTCTTATTCTCTTTGGGTCTCTTCCCCCGTACCCGTCGTCTACTAGTCATCTGTGTTTCGCGAAATGCGATCCAAGATGACCTTGGCTTCAGTGTAGGTTTTGTCCATAAATCCTCCTGCTGCGGAGGCATCAGCAACAGATACGTTGATCTGTCCAGGCCGTTGTAAAAAGTTTCCATCAGAATGCAATCGGGAATCCCGATGTGTAGACAGTTCTTTACCAATCTTTTGAATCGCATCCAGGCGGTGCTGAGAGTCTCATTTTCCATTTTCTCAAAATTCAACACATCCCTCCATCTTCTTACGTTGACGGCTGGCGGGAAGAATTTCTTCATGAACCATTCTACCAACTGGTCCCATGAGTTAATTTCATTTGGCTCCAAAGAATGAGCCCACCTCTTCGCCTCATCCCTCAGTGTGTACGGAAAGAGGTATAGTAGAATTCCTTAAGGAGTAACGCCAGGAATGGAGAAAGTATTGCACATTTCCATGAAGCTGGTCAAATGTGCGTGCGGGTCTTCACCTTGCATACCTCGAAATTGCCCTGCATTTTGGATCATTTGAAACATGATCGACTTTATCTCAAAGCATGCATTCTCCTCAACCGTGGGTTTTAAAATTTTGGGCGAGAAGTCATATAAGTTTGGCGTCGCATAGTTCCTCACCGGGATGTTGTTGTCGGCAGCAAGAAAAACAGGATCTTGCACTGGTCGATTAACCCCTTGATTCCCTTCAGGCCTATCATTATTATTCGCCATGTTCCTTCTTTGCCTAATATGGTTCTGACATGCTCGTGCATGAAAAGTACGCTCAATCTCTGGGTTGGCTTCAAATTCTGGATCAGTTCTAGTACTCATAAATTGTCAGCCTGCTCTCCGCGATAAACAGATAGTACAACAGAGATTTGTCCTGTAAAATACCACAAAACTATTCAACAATAAACGTTACCAATCCCCGGTAATAGCGCCAAAAACTTGATAACAAAAAAAATATAATGTTTTGCTATATCGCTTATGCATTACTAATGAATGAATGAATGATTCAAGTTCTTGTCCCCGGCAATGGCACCAAAAACTTGATAACGAAATTTGTTTTGTATTTTATCTTTATCTATATGTATTATGCGCCAATGAATGAAATTGATGATGCTCTATGCGCTCAAGTGCTTTGCGATAAAAATATGTGTGATACTACGTTGAGAATGTATGCGATGATGCTTAAATGCTTCGTAGTATGCGTTCGTGTAGTGCATGTCACAAGTTTTCTTGCTCTGAAACCAAGTATAATTCCAACGCAAGTTTCTCAGATTGACCTAGGGATTGTTGTTGTTTTTGCGATACTAATTTGGTATAAGCGACTGGTTTAAAATAAAGAATAATGAATTGTTTTTGCAGAAAAATAAATTGCAATGAAAATAAATTGCGATGGTAAATAAAGTGCGAGAAAGTAAATTGCGGTGATAAGTAAATGACTAAACTACTAATGATACAGGGTGAGGACTAGCTATGAAGTTGTACAAAAGAATCTAACGAATGCGGTGGCAAGTCTTGTGAATGAATCAGAAAGAGAATAGGTTAAGGGAAAGGACATCGCAAGTTCGTCAATCTCGTTAAGGACGCAACTAAGGTTCCGCTTTCCTTTGGCTTACACCTTTCAGTGATCGGCCGTGTTCTCATATGTCTATGATGAAATAGAGATGAATGTAATGAATGCAAGGTTGTTTCCATCTCTGGAAATACTTCTCAGTTTAGTTAATGCATTCTTCCAACTTCTCTCGATAAGCGGAATGACATCTTCACTTCTGCTCTCACAGGTGAAGATGCCGTCGAGCATGCTTTAGCTAAACTCAGTCGATTCCCTTAACAAGGATTAACTCAGTCGCTTAATCTTCCCCTTTACCCAGGGGTTTAATGACACATGATGGAGAAAATGGATGACAAATGTGTGGAAAAGAGCAGAGAGATGATAATGATTACGATAATGATATTTAAATCTAAAGATCAGCGTTTGATACATGATTGTGAATGAAAGATTAAAGAAAGATGAACACAGTAGATGAATGAAAGAATAGAAATAAATACGGAAAGAATGTCAATGTCTTGACACAGATCTCGATCGGAGACATTGTGCTTGCCAGCATGTGGATGAAATGGAATGGAAAGCTTCCCTTTCAGGCTTGCTTTCCAGGTAGAAGTGACCTCTTGCACAGAGCTTCTTCTTCAGGAATGGAAAGAATTTCTTGCTCAGAGACTCACCTTTCAGCCTTGTCTCGTTGTTCTCTCGGATTTTCTCTGTATTGTCTCTTCAGACCAGCCTCCTCTACATTGAATTCAAGGAAGCTATTTATAGACCTTGGCTCTCTGTATTAGTGTTCCACTTTGTAATTCTGATAATTCCTGCCATGGCATAGTAGAAATGTCCACTCTGCTCCACGATCAATTTGTCAGAATCGTACAACAGAAAAGCTGTACACGTCAGAAGTCCATGCAAATGCATTGCTCTTCACATCTTCGATCAATCGCCGCATGTAATATAGTTGTTTTGATTACCGCATGCGTTGCAATTACTTTGATCTTTTTTGTTCTTGATCGATTACTGCATGCTGTGTAGATGCATTGTACATTTTGTCCTTGAGCAATTAACGTATGCGGTGACATATTTCTTGCAAAACAAAGACTTGGACATTCCATTTCGCCATTGCAATGGGGTTAGTGGGTGTGTTCACGCACTTTACAATTTTCGTATTTCTAAGCCAATTTCTATACTGTCGACGCATTTTTTCCTTCTTTTTGCCACATAATCTAAATAAAACGATATAAATAACTTGTATTTCTACAAGTTATCAGTCTTCTTGGTTGCTCAATGGATTCAAGTTGAGAATCATTTTTTGGGTCAGTTTGAAGTGTTCAAATTGACAAGAGGGAATTTGATTATATATGATATGATTAAATTGGTTCAATTATATATGATATAGTTGACATGATGTATGAGATACATTAATTGGAGGAAATTATCAAGTAAAGGAGAAAAAGACTATGGTATAAATGTTGCATATGATGTGATATTAAAACTATAGGTTATAATATATTATCATAAGTTAGTTATTATATTTATTTTTAATTAAAACAATTATGAGATAATTGTTGATGGTTTCTCCTTAACCGTGCGTGAAAATGAGAGGTTTTATTCCGTTTTCATAACTGAAGGATAAAATGAATTTTTTTTTCCATTTTGTAGGTGAATGATTGTATCGCTTGATAAGAGTACACTACCTATCGTTTAGCTCACGAGAGCCTACACGACAGCTTCATGTGTTGACTAAACGATTGTGTACACACACATTTGTGTAAATGATCGTATAACTTTTACTAAGCGATCGCGTGCCTGAGCAAGATTCACTAAACGATCGTCTAAACGATCAACCTGTTTTACTAAATGATCGTATACCTTTTCTAAACGATCAAGCACAAGTCTATACAATAGACACAAACCTCTCCCACTTGCTTGGTCGTTGAGTGCGATCATCATTTCCTCCTTCCCTCTACCAAATTCAACAGAGCCCACACCTTCTAGATTCTCACTTTAAGAATACCAAGGTCACTAAGTGGTGGTGTCCCAGTTGCTGCTTGTTCGTGTGCGAAGCGACAACGAGGGTTTTGGTAGATGATTGAGTGACAGCGAGAGCTGCTGATCCAAACGAGAGCGAGTGAAACACAGAAGAAAAGTTCTTCAAAAGGTAAATCTCTCGTTCCTTTGTATTTGTTTTATGAAAGCATGCCATAATTTGTTAGTAGATGCCTAACTTGTTTGTATGTCTGTAAATGCTTGTAATTCTGTCACAATGAATTTGGAACGATCCTTTTTCCGCTTATAGGTACTTGATGCTCAATTTGATGAAGTGGAAATGTGGATGATATGCGTTGATGAAATTGCATTGTGCACTCAAGTTTCCTCAGCAGAATCCAAGTGTAAATTCCTCTAAGTTTCCTAGTAAGTCCAGGGTCGAACATAGGGACTTGTGAAAATAGATTGCGTTGATAATTTTTATGAAAGCCTTGCGGTGATCAAATAAATAAATTGTTGGTTTATTGTTGATTGCGTTAATGAATAAAATAAACAAAATGCGACGGATTTGAGAAAAGTCAGTTGTGTGATAGATGCTCTGAGTATGCAATGAACGAGTCCAGAAGATTTTTAGCTAGCGTTACTTGGGAATGCGTCAGACTATGCGATCATGCTACCACCATGCACAGCAAGTCATTTTCCAATGCAAATGTAATGCTCCTAAGTCTAGGACGCATGTGTTGAATGCAAAAGTGTCCATAGAGCTTATCCCTAAGTCTCTACTCTTGTCCTATGCGATGATGCAAGATGCATCAAAGTAAGGTGACCGCATACAATCCTATCCTATCTCTAGGATGCATGTGATGCGTTGATAACAACTAGTGCTCATTCCTAAGCTCCTATCTCTTGATTATGCGTTCTAATCTGAGTCTCCCGAGCCTAGATTCTAACTTGACCTTCCCAAGTCTAGATCCTGTCCTTAGACTACCCTCCCGAGTATCTCTAATGGACGAATGAAGCATACATAATACAAGATAATCACATAGCATGAAGATTCCCTAGTTGTGCTAGCTAAATGCTTCTCAACCCATTCAACTAATTTAGCTACTCATGCATAAATAACAGAGAGTGAATAGATATAGAGAAAGAGATTCCATTTTGATAAATGAGTGGAGTACAAAATGACAATGGATGTTAAGGGTAGAGAGCCTGGTAGCAATTCCTTGCTGACCGAGGCTTTTACACTGTAATCTTTATTCGGTTCTAAAGATGTTCCTGCTTCCGCAGGCATCGGCCCTCTCTCTGTCCTTGAAGCTTACGGTGCTCTCCCAAGCTTACCGGAATGATCTATTGGCACAACCTTCCCTCTCGCGTCTGCCTTAAAATGAAAGAAAACTATGAACAAGGGCATGCGAACTTGTGGAACAAAGAATAGTGAACTGGTGAACCCCTTCTCTGAAGGCTGCCTCTAGTATTTATAGACATCTAAGGTGAATGGCGACTTCTCTCTCTTGACTGTACAGATGGGACGAATTTAATTCTTGATTGATGCGCCAAATATTTGTCATCGAAAAGCTGAATGTACTTTGTGATCGTTATCGGCCGTCAACTTAATTTGGATTCGACTGTCATCAGCTCTTTGTCCCATCGCGATTAATTAGCCTTTCATCCAAATACAGCCACCAAGTTGCGCTGACAAGGTTGTGATGATCCTTCTCGGGCGAATGTTTGCGAGCATAATCATTGCAAAGCCTTGCAGTGAAGTTGCGCTCGACCGATGATTTCCTATGATCGCTCGCAATTCTTGCATTGTTTCAATGCATATTCTGCACAAAAATACAAAATTCAACTGTTCTAATGCGATGAACGCATTCGACTGCAAGATTATGAAATTGATGCTTAATGGACGCAAATTAACATATTTCATCAACGCAATCCAACATTGTTTAAGAACTTAGCACTATGATAATGTGTATTTCTGCTCGTTATCAGTACTCTTTAATAAGAGTTCCTTAAATTGATATTAGAGCCAGGTTTTGATATTCCAAATCCATTGTTATATAGAATACCATTTACATTCTTGGTGGGTAAAGCATGTCTACATTCTTTTAAGTGTTAAACATGTGTTGGTGGATGTGAATTAATGGAGTTTTCTGGGCCGGTTGCCTGTAGATTATTTAATTCTTTTACATTCAAAGTGAATTGTAAGGGCCCCTATGTTTTTGGGCGTATTAACTTGCTATCTAGTCTGTAAATTCAAAGTGTTTGAGTTAGAGTGAGTTGCTCGTGATGAAGCTTTAATGTCACACCCCTCCCGAGCCTTAACCCAAGACTTAGAAGAGAGCATGAAGACATACTAATCTGATTTTATGACAATTGTTACTCTTACTTTTTATTTATTAAAGACTAGAAACTTTGACACATCTATAATAACCATACCAATACTATACATGTAATCCAACTCTCCTACAAGTTTTCTATTATACAATCTGAGTCATGCCCTGAAAGATTACCAAGTCCCTGGTGTTTGGTGGTTGAATGACTTTTCCCTGAATGATCCGGACCGCTACCTGTGGGGCGGGGGGTGGGGGGGGGGGCGTGGTGGGGGGGGGGGAATATTTGGCGGAAGCGTGATGCTTAATAAGACCCATTGAGTGGGTGCCTTTTAAAATAAATATTTTGGAAATCAATCACATTACCAACTATTGTCATTACCACCAAGTTTTATATAATATATATAATAAATATATATATTTAATATATATATATATATATAAATATATATATTTGTAACTAAACCGCCGATCAATCATTTCCCAACCAAACCACATTTTATTCTTGGCATGATCATAATATAAACCAACATAATAATGATAATAACTTTAATGGAAACTTTTCCTAGACCAATTTTCCCGCCAATGTGCACATCGACTATTTTCCCACTAGCTATGCTTATGTAACTTGACTATATTTCCCGTCGGTCATCACCGACTATCATATCCCGCCGACCGAAGCCGATTATATTTTCCCGCCAGCCGAAGCCGACTATATTTTCCTGCCAAGTACCTTTTCAAGCATGCTAACTATATATCCCGAGTACAATTTCAGTTTCCAAAACAAACATACAAGCAATATCTTAACCAGCATAGTAATCAAATAAATATATATCCCTGGTCATGCCAATTTAACATTATCCCCTATATATATCTACCTTTATATAGAAATTATATCAACAATACAACACACAATAACCATTCACTATGCTTGTGAGGCTTCCTATTGCAATTTACTCTGTAAGCGTCTTCCTGAGATTTACTCTATTTCAATGAAGATTTCCAATCAATACTGTTATGTCACTAAATAATATTAAAACACTCAAAATACCTTTTTATATTAAATACACCAGCTTACCCTACTCAAAACCTCAGTCAAAACCTCAAATAAATAGATTAGAGGTTATTCCAACCATGGCTCGTGCGTACAAAGGTGCTGACAGGCAGTTGTGGCATTCGGCTTTGTGCAGGAGGCGTGCATCCTGCGTTGCTTTGATGGCTGAGGCGTCACGATCGATGCATTGGGCTGGTGCGGGCTGATGTGTCCGTGCTTTGTGCTGGTGCAGGCTTATGCGTCCGTCTAAACCTTCAAGCTTGTCAATGCAACTTTTGATCCTTTCGAACTCTAATTACAACGACAGCCTAAGTTCTTAAACTTAACTCTCTATTTAAGCTTTTAACATTGGAATTTTGGAAATGGCACGAGTTGATTGTTCATGACAAGCCCTTCTATTTATAGATACCCTGGGCTTTCCCCTTTCCGACGACTCAAGATCCAAATGTCTCTCCTTTAAGCTGCCAACACTAATTCTTTGCCAGCAGTGCTTTGAGTTTGATTAATCTTAGTTTGCCAACAAAATTGTTTACTTTGCATGTAATCTCAGCCTTACACCTTCTGCTTAAGTTGATAAGAGTCATTTTGCATGAAATATCCTTCTGCCACCTAATCTCCTTAGTGTATAGGAATGTTTATTTAGATAATTTAGCATTACTTATGAACATATATCTTTATGTCTGCAAACAAATTTTACGTTCATCAATGTATACATCTGATCTCCGCAACCTTACCACAACTAGACAGTCCCTTTGGGCACATGCGTTCATCCATTCTTGTGCCCTTTGGCTTATCCCCTTAACTATTACCGTATAACACATCCATCGCGTAGCACATTCCCAATGCATAGTGTTGCCATATATCACTGCATGGCACTGTCGCTTCCTTCATATCCAACACATCCATCGATGTGTGTTATTACATAGTACTGCATTACTGCCGCATCCATCACTACTTGTCAACGCATTCCTTCGGCTGCTTCCACGTAGATGCTGGATCGCAATACCGTATGTCCTTGGCCGCATACTATCACGTAGCAGGGCTGTCGATTGCCTTCAACGGTATGTCTCGCTGCATGTCATTAACGCATAGCTTCATCGCATGCTATCAATGCATAGCGTTGCCGCATAGCGTCAACGCATATCTTCGACAATCAACGCATACTTCCATCACCGCAAGCCTCCATCACCACATGCCTTGATCAACGCATGCCTTTGTATCAGTGCATGTCCTCGCATCACCGCAACTACCAACGCGTTCCCTTGACCGCAAGCCTTCGGCTGCTACCAACGCATCCATCGTCTCAAACGTTCAGCACAACTTAAAGTCATCGCATGCGTTGACACTTGCTACCGTATGAGCTCTCTTGGTCACATTTTGACTTTCTCAAATAACCTCTAAATGTTTAGCACCAGCGCATAGCCAACATCTTACTTAGCACAAGACCAATCGCAATATTAATATTTACGCATATCTTCTTTTAATATTCTTAGCCAACTTTTATTAGTTACTACTAAGCAGCCCATTCAACCACTTAGAACTTTTCCTCCTTTTAATAACCTACTACCATCTAGATTTATGATTAGGGTCTTACATTCAAGGCAAGGAGTTGCGTTGTACTTTGAGGAAGAAGAAGACCAAGCATTGGTTAGATCGTGTAAATGATAGGGTAAGCAATATTTGAGTATGGGATACTGGCCAAAAGGTGAATGCGCGCGCACTAAACGATCGTGTAGCTTAGCAAGCTTCATCGCTTAGTCACTGACTACACAATCGCGGAGTAAATGTTACTTAAGCACTTACTCTATAATCGTCTAGACAATTGTGCTTCATAGTAACGTTGTCGTCTAAAGAATCGTTTAGACTTGCACATTTAATGTTAGTGCACTAAACGATTGAGTGCTTAATGCTTCATTGCATTGTAAATGGTAATCGATCGTGGATACTCGGCCAGTTTATTAAACGATCAGGGAGGTTTCGCCCGGGCGATTCAAGACCCGGTTCGCCTGTGAACCATTTTACTCGATGGTTTTATGTAATAGATAGAATTTATTTCCTTTTTTTAGGCTAATCATTCCGGTCAATTAGTCTTTGGTGAATGTACATAAGATGTATGTTTGATTATATGTCATATGGTATGCCATATAATTGAAATCCCACCTTAGGTTATTCATTGGTCATGCATCATCTCTATAGTGTAAGTGTTATGATATAGTAGTTTGTATGACTTAAATTACATAAGAGCATGCTAATGCATCATATAATATAAGAGTTATATTTATGCATGCATTAAGCATAGACAT
>NC_143478.1:86363840-86413937 GCF_027475165.1 Benincasa hispida | reverse complement strand
CACCAAACAAGATGAAAAGGAAATTAAAACAATTAAGAACTTGAAGCCTTTGTCATTAACCATAGAAAATTTTGATCTTCTTTTCAAACACAACTTTTAAAAAAATAATAAATACATAAGTAGCATATATAGAGAGATGATAATAACAAACATACTAAACTTGAATAGTCGGATGGATTAAACCTCTGTCGAATATAGTAACGTACTTCGAAAGGTTAGATACTATAGTAGACCTATCTCGCTGAATCAAATCTTTATGACCCAATTGGCCTTTTTGAACACAAATAACTTCATAGTTTAGGAAGAATTCAATTAATAGACCAGAAAGAATACATAAAAGAAAATGAAATGGTTATAAGCTGCATAATTAAGAGTAAACATGCCTCATTGCATCCCCAGGTATTGCAACGCCCTTCCACGTCCAATGCCACACAATGACACGATGCTATGCCAAGATTAACATTCAAAACATCAATAACCACTTCACTGAAATGCAGGATCAGAGTTGAATATGAAGGATCTCTTAACGAAGAGTTCCATGAGCGCGTTCGGATCGCTCCAATTTCACTGTGACCGAAATACACAATATGCATTCAAACGCATAGTTATGCAAACAAATAGTAATTAATGGCATGCCTTGAACAAAAAATAATAAGGGAGAGAGTTCTCATACCAGTTGAAGATGCTCTTCAAGCTATAAAACTCAATGCAGTGGAAGACCTCTACCCGATCAACCAACGCCCAGCAGATGTGTCGATTACAGCAGCACGAACAACCGAAAACAAACGAATGCAGCAGGGACGACACCACCCAAAAGGAGCCTTAGGTATTCTCGGAGTGAGAAACTAAAGCATGGTCTTTGGTGAATTTGGTAGAGGTAGGAGAAAGAAATGATCATGTAGATGATAAGCAAGTGAGAGAGAATGAGAAGCTATCGCATAGCTAGATGCTTATCGCTTACAAGAAACTACACGATCCTGTAGATTTTACTGAACGATCATTTAGATAAAGGTAGGCGATCTTTTAGCAAACACAGAACACTATACGATCGTTTAAGAAAGCCAACCGATCATTTAGGAATAAGTGTGCAATCGTTTAGACGTTAGGTAGGCGATCGTTTAGACGCGAGGTATGCGATTGTTTAGGCACTGAGCAACTATCGTATAGGCTCTCGACTTTAAGGGATCATTTACATTTCCACACCAACGTAAAAACCATCGATCTTATTCCGAACTTTCAAAATGAAACCAAATTTCATTTTTATTCTTCGGTTACAATAACTGACGTTGTTTTCCCACTAACGCACGTCCGAGAGAGATTTTAGATTAATTATCATATAATTAACCAATTAAATTATTCATATTATATTTTTACCCTATAGTTTGATATCACATATCTACTATAATAATTTCTCCTCTACTTGATATAAATCATATTTATATCTAATTTCCTCCAAAATAATGTATTTCATACATTTAGCCAACTATATCATATATAATTAACCAGTCCAATTATATATCATATATAATCGAACTTCCTCTTGTCAATTTGAACATTTCAAATTAACCCAAACATTGATTCTCAACTTTATCCAAGCTACCCAGGGGACCTAATTGACCTATGGCTCGAAGCTCCAACGGTCCATGAGTAGTTGGCTAAACTCTTTAGCCACAAGATCCACCATCTGTTAACTGTCAGGCATTCCACAAAAGACCAACAACTAAACTCTTCTTACCACAGATATATTTCTGTGTCCATCGGATATAACCAATCATGAGTACGATGACCCTTTATAGATGCTCGTAAGTACAGTTGGGCCAAAATACCGTTTTTCCTTGTAGTTACATCTCACTCCTTAAGTACCACTGATTCCTCTAATGAACAATACAACATAGTCCAATTATGCGTGAACACCTTTCGGGCCAAGAGAAGGTGTATGGCGCCACATCGTTCAACCTCTGGAATCAGCCCTTAAGGGAGCTATCTATCTACTTACCCCTGCCTCGAGGAAGGAGTGAATTCCATCTTGTGTAGCTGAGTTCCCAGCTCCCAAATCAGACAAATCCCTAAAATGGTAGGTTTGAATCAGCAACCTAGCCATTCGCACCCATACAAATCAAAGGATCGCCCTCAATGGCAAGAGTTCCCAACTCACTCAGGATTGAGGTCATGTTACCTATGATTATCCTAGTGAAGTGAAGTCTCTGTCATGAATGTTGTTATATAACGAGACTTTAACACTCGTTAAAGAGAGTTGTAAGGTTATATTTCACTTTGTTAATAATCACATTGCTAACAAAGTGCAGGAAGCTCTCCGGCAATGAATGCAGGAATATGCTAACCTGGCTGCCCTCATCGATGGTCGACCCATTCAACTCCGCCACATTAAAGTGGACCATCATGTTAAGCACATTTTCACGAACAGAGGTGCCTTCTTCCATTTTGGAGTTGAATATGTATTTAAGAGCCTTACGCATAGGTTTTTCAGATGGTTGTCCAAACATCCCCCGTAGGGACTCCATGATCTCACGCACTATGACCATAGGCTCATATTTCTTGGCCAAGACTTCAGAAAGGCTTACCAAGATGTAGACTCGGGCTTTCTCATTCGCCGTTGTCCATCGCTCGTATGCCTCTCGAACATTTGAGTGGCATTAGAAGCTGAAATAAGAGGATAAGCCTCCGTGAGAGCGAATATGAGATCCTCGATGATCAGGATCATCGTGATCATGTGTTTCCATGTTGCAAAATTATTGCCAATTAGTTTTTCAGTGCTTAACAAAGCCAATGTGGCTGTTGCCATTTTGAAAAAGTGTTGTTGCTGAAAATACGAACAAAACTTTATTAGATTTTGCTAAACCACTTTTAAACCAATCAGTTTTGCAAAATAGTTTCAAGTACCCTAAGTTATAAACTTCTATTTTGCAGTGATACACTAGTGAGGCAGGACAAACATCACCGATGGGGTGATCAGTTGCCCCTTCGCTGGGATGAGACATTTTCAACCATTAGGCAGAACCAACTCTTGGAACTGAACCTAACAGCCACCATTTTTGGGTCTAGAACTATTAACCTTTAACAATTTCATGTAAGTGTGACCCCTCGATTTCGGTGCCAGAATCCTGCCCTAACCATTTGTAATTTCATGTAACTTGGAGCTGATACCAATTGAAGGATCTCTTAACGAAGAGTTCCATGAGCGTGTTCGAATCGCTCGAATTTCATCGTGATCGAAATACACCATATACATTCAAACGCACAGTTATGCAAACAAACAGTAATTAACGACATGCTTTGAATAAAAAATAACAAGGGAGAGAGTTCTCATGCTAGTTGAAGATACTCTTCAAGCTATGGAACTCAATGCAGCAAAAGACCTCTACCCGATCAACCAATGCCTAGTAGATGTGTCGACTACAGCAGCACGAACAACCGCAAACAAACAAATGCAGCAGAGACGACACCACCAGAAAGGAGCCTTAGGTATTCTCGGAGTGAGAAACCAAAGCGTGGTCTTTGGTGAGTTTGGTAGAGGTAGGAGGAAGAACTGATCGTGTAGACGATAAGCAAGTGAGGGAGAATGAGAAGCTATCGCATAGCTAGATGCTTATCACTTAGAAGAAATTATACGATCGTGTAGATTTTACTAAACGATCGTTTAGAAAAAGGTAAGTGATAACGGGTAGAAATGCACGTTATCATAGTGCTAAATCCTTAAACAATGTCGGATTGCATTGATGAAATATGTTAAATTGCGTCCACTAAGCATAAATTCTATAATATTGCAGTCGCATGTATCCAATGCATTAGAGCAGTTGATCTTTATATTTTTGTGCAGAATAATGCGTTAACGCAATGCAAAGAATGCGATCATAGGAATACATTGGTCGAGCGCAACTTCACTGCAAGACTTTGCGTTGATCGCGCTCGCAAACATTCACCAAGAAGATTCACCACAACATGGTAGGCACATTCAGACGAAAGGACATTTAAGATCGATAGGACAGAAAGCTAAAGACAGTTGGATCCCAATTATGTTGACAGCCGATAACGGTCATAAAGTACATCCAGCTTTATCGGTGACAATTGTTCGATGCATCAGTCAGGAATTAAAGCTGTCTCATCTATACAACCAGGAAAGAGAAGCCGCCTTTCACCCTTGATGCCCTTCAAATACCAAGTGCATTCTTCTGAGAAGGGGTTAAGCAGTCGATTACCTCACCACCATTACAAGTTCATCTCTCTATGCATAGTTTTCTTTTCCATTTTATAGCGGAGCAAGAGAAGAGTGGTGACGTCGGAGATCGTCCAAGGCAGCTCGAGAGAGAACCTTGGGGCGTAAGAGTAGAGAGCGGGCTGACTCTCATGAAAGTGAGAATATCTTTAGAGCATGAGTAGAAACAGTGTAACGCCTGGTAGCAAGAAATTGCTCCAGGCTCACTATACTTGCATTGTTATTTTGTACTTCATCTTATATCTATTCAATGCAAGTTCTATTTCTACATATGCTCGCTCTCTTAATATGCATGAGTAGCTAAAATAGTTGAATGGGTTGAGAGGAACTAAGCTAACATTATCTAGGAAGTTCATTGCTTGTGATTGTCTTGTTTTATGTTGTGCAAAATACCCCTTTAGAGTTACTTGAGAGAGAATCAAAAGAAAGAACCTAATGTCTCGAGGGAGCTAGGTTAAAATCTGGACTCGAAAGAGCAAGATTAGGCTTGCATAAACAAGAGATGGGGACTTAGAGATAAGCTCTGTTTGTCAACTTACATCGCATGCATTCTAGGAATAGGAATGATATTACGTGGTCACATATTTGTGTGAATGTCATGTTGTCATCGCATAAATGAGGTTTATGTGTAAACCTTGTAGACTTATCACATATTTATCGCATGCGTTCTAGCCTTAGAAGCCATGGCATTCACGCCGAGAGGTGGTTTACTATTGTATGCATGTTGCATGAATGCAAGGCATGAACGCATCCCAAGGAGTATTAGTCGAAACCCTTCTCAACCCGTTCACCGCATATTCATCGTATTTCCCGTTTACCAACTCTTTTCGAACTCTACCGCATTCATTATTATTTTCATTAACGCAACAACAACCCAACACTTATTTATTCAACTGGTTACCGCAAGTTTTCATAAAAATCTCCAACGCAACTATTTTTACAAGTCTTTGTGTTCGATCCTGGACTTACCAGGAAACTCAGAGGAATTTACACTTGGATTCCTCTAGGGAAACTTGAGTGCACAAGACAATCCATCAATGCATGTCATCTATATTTTCCACTTTATAAAATTAAGCATCAAGTTTTTGGCGCCGTTGTCGGGGACTTCGGCAAAATAGTCGTTAATGGTAATTTTTTTGATTTCTTTGCAGAACTCTCAATCTCTGGCGAACTACGACCCGGAGATTAAGAGAACATTTCGAAGGAGACTAAGATACCTTCAATAGCAACCACAATCCGATAAAGAAGAGATGGCAGAGCAGCCTAGGAATGAAGCAACAAACAATAACAATGTCATGGAAAATCCCATTTTGTTGGCAAATGATCGCAATAGGCCCATTAAGAACTATGCATCACCAAACCTCTATGATTTCTCTCCGGGAATCATGAGGCCTGCCTTAGACAGAAGTAGATTTGAAATGAAACCGGTGATTTTGCAGATGATCTAGGCTGCAGGACAATTGGGAGGAAGGCGTGGCTAGGATTCGCACGCCCACTTCCGAAGTTTTATTGAAATTTGCAATACTTTTGTGTTCTCGAATATCTCTGCTGAGGAGGTTCGACTAACGTTGTTTCCATTTCCTCTCTGTGATCAGGCTAGGAAATGGGCTTATTCGCTCAAACCAAGAGAGATCACTTCTTGGGAGTAGGTGGTGGAAAAGTTTATGAAGAAGTATTTCCCACCTACAAAAAATACTAGACGAAGAAAGCTTATTACTAATTTTGAACAAGATATGGACGAATCACTTAGCGATGCTTGGGCAAGGTTTAAAAGGTTGGTCCAATATTGTCTGCATAATAGGCTGCTAGACTGCCTTCAAATGGAAATTTTCTACCACGGTTTGAATCCTACTTCGCAGACCGCTGCCAATGCGGCAGCAGCTGGTGCTCTGAATCCTACTTCGCAGACCGCTGCCAATGCAGCAGCAGCTGGTGGTCTGCTTGACAAGACTTATGATGATGCGAAGAATATCCTAGATCGTATCTCCAAGAATCATGAAGACTAAAGGGAGAGTGACCAGAGATTAAGACTCAAAGATTCAGATGCAAATAACGGTGTTATTGTTTCATTGAAAAACCAAATGACCGTAATGATGAATTTGATTCAAAGAATGACGATCAGCAACCCAACACCACAAGGTGGACAAATCAACGCAATAAGTTAAAACACCGCAAGGTGTGCGACTTGCAATGATGGGCATGCGATGGAGGATTGCCCACAAAACCCACATTCTGTATATTTCTTAAAGAACAATCCCTATTCCAACACCTACAACCCCGGGTGGAAAAACCACCCAAATTTTGCTTGGAGGAATCAACAACAAAAGTTTCAATCTGTGGCGCAAAAAAAAGGGCCACAAGGATTTTTTCAACGCAACAACGGTCAACAAAGATACCAAGCAAGTAGCTCACAACAACCACCACAATCTTCTTCTTTAGAAAGCCTATTGAAGTAATATATCGAGAAAAATGAGACGATGCTTCAAAGTCAGGCTACGTTCATCCGCAATCTTGAATTGCAAATGAGCTCAAAAGTAGACCGCAAGGGGTGCTGCCAGGTTCAACCGAGCTTCCACGCAACCCAGGGGCTTCAGGTAAGGAGTAATGTCAGGTTATGACATTGCACAGTGAAAAGACTGTGAAGGGAGAAAAGAAGGAGCAAAACAAATCAACCTCCATCACAGCTAAACCTGAGATTGCGGCAACACAAGAAGAAGAAAAATAAAATGAAGCAGTAGAACCTGAGGTTGTGTCAACCTCAAAGTCAAATGAAACAGGAACTGTGAAAGTCCAGTTACCACCTTTCCCTCAGAGGCTAAAGAAGAAGAAAAACGAAGAGGTACAGTACCAACGCTTCATGTCTATGCTGAAACAATTACATGTTAATATTCCTTTCAGTGAAGCGATTGAGGAAATGCCTGCCTATGCCAAGTTTCTGAAGGACAAGGTAATAAAGAAAAGTGGCGCTGGAAAATTTGCCATGGTGGCACTAACGCAAAGTTCCAAATCTATTATCCCACCGAAGATGAGCGATCCTGGGAGCTTCACTATTCCTTGCTCCATAGAAGAACTCTATATTGGGCAAGCTCTGTGTGATTTGGGGGTCAGCATAAATTTGATGTCGCTGTCAATCTTTCAACAACTAAATGTGAGGCAACTTGTGCCCACACCCGTGACTCTTCAACTAGCCGACAGATCTCTGGTTCATCTAGAGGGTAAGGTGAAGAACGTGCTGAACACGATTGATAAATTTATTTTTCCAGCTGACTTCATCATCCTGGATTATGAGGCCGATAAAGATGTGCCCATCATTTTGGGGCAACATTTCCTATCAACAGGTCACGCTCAAATTGATGTGCACAAGGGCGAGATCACTTTGAGCATAAACAGACAGAAGCTAAAATTTAATATAATTCGTGCCATGAAATTTCCTGATGAGGAAGACCTGCCAGATTCGAAAGATGACTTGAATTTGATTGAAGAAGAAAAGTCTGATGAAGAGTATGAAGAAGAGGATGCCAACACATCCGTTGCTGCCTGCAATGTGATCGTAGCAAAAACAAACAAGGAAGAAGGATCGATCGCAGCACAAGAAGAAGAGCCGAAGGAAGAAAGAAAAATAACGCAACCTTCTCTCGTGGAGCCACCCACCCTTGAATTAAAAACCCTATCAACACATCTAAAGTACACATTTCTAGGGCAAAATGAGAAGCTGCCAGTAATAATTTCCTCTGCGCTCAACGCAGATCAAGAGAATGCGTTAATGAGCATTCTCAAAAAGCATGTGCGAGCAATCGGATGGACGCTCGCTGACATCAAAGGAATTAGCCCCACGTACTACATGCACCACATTCGTCTTGAGGACGACCACAAAGCAACCATTGAAAATCAACGCAGACTTAACCGTGCGATGAAGAAGGTCGTCAAAAAGGAGATTATCAAGTGGCTGGATGTGGGCATTATCTATCCCATTGCAGATAGCACACGGGTCAACCTCGTGCAATGTGTGCCAAAGAAGGGCGGAATGACGGTAGTCCCTAATGAGAACAATGAATTAATACCGCAGAGGACCATCACTGGATGGCGCATCTGTATGGACTACCGCAAATTGAATGCGAGCACTGATAACTTGTAGAAATACAAGTTATTTATGTTGCCTTATTCAGATATTACGGCCAAAAGAGAGAAAATATTCATCAATTGTATGAAAATTAGCTCAAAACTACAATAAATATAAATTATTGCAATTACACCCACTAACATCATCAAGATGGTAGAAGACGATATTTCTACTCTGTTTTGCAGGAAACAAGTCACCGCTTGCGATCAAGACTCAACGAGAAACTGAACAATGCATCTCTGTCATATTGTGCCCTTCAAACCACAATGAAGAGACGATCAACGCAATGACGGTGTAATGTGACAGTCGATCCAGAGCTGAATTTCAACCGTATGCGGTAATAAAAACAACACCGCATGCGAGCACCCGATCAAAAGATGCAGCTGAGCAACGCAAATGTGGAGGATTGTGACACGTGTACAACTAACCGTTGTGCAGATTTGACAGTCTAATTACATAACAAAAGGAATATTTATTCCTCCATCTTTGGAATTTCCATAAAAGAAATGGGGTCCACAAGCCAAGAGTCAAAGCTTTTTCACCTATAAATATCCCCATAGAATTCAGAGAAAATATACTTGATACGAGGGCTAATTGATGTTAGATTCTTGAGAGAGAGGCTGAGCTGAGTATTGATGAGAAGAAATCCAGGAAGAAAGGAGACAAGGTCGAGAGGTGAGTCTCAGTGCAATTCTGCCAAATCCCCGCCATGAAGCTCTGTGCTTAGATCCTTGCTATCGGTTGAGTAAGCCTGAGAGGGAATCTCATCCTTCCACACGATCCATCCATGCCGGTAAGCAAATCTCTATCCAAATTGGCGCTTATTTGTATTTGTTTCTAACTCTATTCATCAACTGTATTTCATCTTCTTAATCTCTTCATTCACAAATCATGTATCAGATGCTAAATAGTGTTATTGAATGTCTTGATCATTTCCATTTCCACTTTTCTGTCTACCGTTCCTCCATTAATTGTTTTCTCCATGAAGTTTTCTTAATCCCTTGTTAATTAATATGGATTAAACAAGTAACTTAATCTATGCTAAAGAGATAAATGCGTTTAGCTAAGGTATGCTAGACGACATCTTCACCTGTGAGAGCAGAAGTGAAGATGTCATTCTGATCTATCGAGAGAAGGTTAGAAGAATGCGTTGACTAAAGCGAGTAGTACTTCCAAAGATGGAAGCAACCTTACGTTCATTACATTCGTCCCTGTTTTACCATAGAGATGTAGGAACACGTCCAATCACCTAGAGGTGTACACCAAGGGAAAAGCGGAACCGTACTTATACCTTTAATGCAATTAAGGAACTTGCGCTGTTTATATTAATTATGCTTTCTCTTTTTGCTTCACACATAAGACTTGTCACCACATAACACGATCTTTGTATAATCTTCACAGTCAGCCTCAACCTTGATATCTTGTATCATGAAACCTGTATCTTGTGTCATCTTAGCTTAGGTTTACTTTATTGCAATTTACTTTACTGGGCAATGAAGCTTGATGATGCATTATGGGCATACCGGACCGCATTTAAAACACCTATAGGTATGTCTCCCTATGCATTGGTATTCGGCAAAGCGTGTCACTTGCCCTTGGAGCTGGAATATAAAGCATTGTGGGCAATCAAGAAACTGAATTTCGATTTAAAGAAAGTAAGGGAAGCGCGGAAAATGCAATTGGTCGAGCTAGAAGAATGGAGGAACAACGCATATGAAAATGCGAAAGTTTATAAGGAGCGCACCAAGTGCTGGCATGATCAACGCATATTCTGCAAGAACCTCCAAGTCGGGTAGAAGGTTTTGCTTTTCAATTCACATCTGCGACTCATCCCGGGAAAGCTAAAGTCTCGTTGGTCCGGACTGTTTATAATTCGACAAGTACTTCTGCGGTGGAATTATCAAATTACGACGGTACCAATATATTCAAAGTCAATGGGCAGTGAGTAAAGGCATACCATGGAGAAGACTAGCATCGCCAATTCGACTCCATGGAACTAAGAAACTTTGAATAAAGAAAGAAGTAGGTGGTCTCTGCATTGTCAAATGATCGCAATTTATCAGGGACACAAATTTTGGAAAACTTCAAGTCTTCAACTCTTTTCTTCACTACTCAGAATCTTCACTATCTTTTTAGCTATCTTTTCATTTTTCAGTATTATTTCTAAAATAAAATAAAATAAATAAAATAATAAAAGCCTTTTCTTTTGTTTAAAATAATTTGACCCTTTCTTTGTTTTCCTTACAATGATCGAGGCACTAGATTGCGGGAACGTACGGGAAGCAACACACATCTTATTCCATCATCGCAACCCAACGAAGAATGATCGCCGCAAGATGGATGCGTCAATACCATGTGGGTGCAGCATTAAATTTGGGGGTGTACTCTTCCTTATCTTGACTTCAAATTTTGCGCTATCATATTGCATATTATTTTTCAAAGTTTTATCACCGCATCCTTCTTGATTACCGCAATCATATCACCAGTAGATAACTTTAGTAGTTTACCGCATGTTGTTCTTTACCAAGTATGATTTCAATGATGAAAAATATGCTTCTATCTTTTCCGTATATACTAGAGTCAACGTAAATCTTAGGACACTCACCTCATGAAATATTTCTCAAAGTTAGGGGTTTGCTAGCTTTCTTTCACACTCTCTTTACAACGATTTTTTGACCATCGCATGACTTATTTTAATCTTTTGGCAATGAAGACATTGCCGCATTTTAAATTTGGGGGTGGGGTATTTGTTTCCAACCTTGCTACAAAAAAAAAAAGATGATTTTGAGAATAACAACTCCACTGTCAACGCAATGGGAAACCCCTGATTGATAAGAGTTAAGTTGTGAAAGGCATTTACCCGTAGTTGGATGTCTGCATGACACACGTGGGGGTAAGCCAAAACGAAAGTAAGTCGCCAAGATCAATACATAAATAAATAACCGTAACTCCATTGCCAAATTGGTATGAGTTTAGTCTGAGGAAAAGTGCATTGCTCGTAGTTGGATGTCCACATGACACCCATGGGGGCAAGCCAAAACGAAGGCAAGACACTCGGATAAGCACAAGGTCAGAAAAAAATAGCAATGAAGAAAATTTTTGTACAAGGATAAATCATTTAACACCCCAGTGGAAAATTTTCTGTTTGAAATAAATCATGCGATGTTCCGAAATTCAGTAAATTCCTTTTGAAAGTTAAGCTTGCAATCCCTAAGTATTAGAAATATCTTAGGAAGAGATTTGAATAAGACTTAAGGAAATTCTGGCATATAGGATTTGAGCGAAGTATCCTTGAAAAATCTAGGGAAAGAACTTTGCAGGTAACTTGTTAAAGGAATCTTTAGCTTATGCTTGAGGACAACCATTGTTTAAATTTGGGGGTGTGATAACGGGCAGAAATGCACATTATCATAGTGCTAAATCCTTAAACAATATCGGATTGCATTGATGAAAGATGTTAAATTGCGTCCATTAAGCATAAATTCTATAATATTGTGGTTGCATGCGTCCAATGCATTAAAGTAGTTGATCTTTATATTTTTGTGCAGAATAATGCGTTAACGCAATGCAAAGAATGCAATCATAGGAATACATTGGTTGAACGCAACTTCACCGTAAGACTTTGTGTTGATCGCGCTCGCAAACATTCACCCAAGAAGAATCACCGCAACATGGTGGACGCATCCAGACGAAAGGACAATTAAGATCGATGAGACAGAAAGCTGATGACAGTCGGATCCAAATTAAGTTGACAGCCGATAATGATCACAAAGTACATCCAACTTTATCAGTGACAATTATCCGGTGCATCAGTCAGGAATTAAAGTTGTCTCATCTATACAACCAGGAAAGAGAAGCCGCCTTTCACCCTTGGTGCCCTATAAATACCAAGTGCATTCTTCAGAGAAGGGGTTAAGCAGTCGATTATCTCACCACCATTACAAGTTCACGTCTCTGTCCATAGTTTTCTTTTCCATTTTACGACAGATCAAGAAAAGAGTGGTGATGCCAGAGATTGTCCAAGGCGGCTCGAGAGAGAACCTTGGGGCGTAAGAGTAGAGAATGGGCTGAATCTCGCGAAAGCGAGAATATCTTTAGAGCACAAGTAGAAACAGTGTAATGCCTGGCAGTAAGAAATTTCTCCAGGCTCTTTACTATACTTGCATTGTTATTCTGTACTTCATCTTATATCTATTCAATGGAAGTTCTATTTCTACATCTGCTCGCTTTCTTAATACGCATGAGTAGCTAAACTAGTTGAATGGGTTGAGAGGAACTAAGCTAACATGATCTAAGAAGTTCATTGATTGCGATTGTCTTGTTTTATGTTGTGCAAAATACCCCTTTAGAGTTACTCGAGAGAGAATCTAAAGAAAGAAACTAATGTCTCGAGAGAGCTAGGTTGAAATCTGGACTCGAAAGAGCAAGATTAGGCTTGCATAAACAAGAGATAGAACTTAGAGATAAGCTCTGTTTGTCAACTCGCATCGCATGCATTCTAGGAATAGGAATGATGTGGTCACATATTTGTGTGAATGTCATGTTGTCATCACATAAATAGTAATAGAGGTTTATGTGTAAACCCTGTAGACTTATCACATACTTATCGCATGCATTCTAGACTTAGAAGTCGTGGCATTCACGCCTAAAGGTAGTTTACTATTGTATGCATGTTGCATAATCGCAAGGCATGAATGCATCCTAGGGAGTGTTAGCCGAAACCCTTCTCAACCCGTTCACCGTATATTCATCGTATTTCCCATTTACCAACTCTTTTCAAACTCTGTTGCATTCGTTATTATTTTTATTAACACAACAACAATCCAACACTTATTTATTCAACTAGTTGCCACAAGTTTTCATAAAAATCTCCAACGCAAATATTTTAACAAGTCCCTGTGTTCGACCCTGGATTTACCAGGAAACTCAAAGGAATTTACACTTGGATTCCTCTGGGGAAACTTGAGTGCACAACGCAATCCATCAATGCATATCATCCATAATTTCCACATTATAAAATTAAGTATCAGTAGGCGATCGTTTAGCAAACACGACACACTGATCATTTAGGTGCTGAGTCACTATCGTATAGGCTCCCGACTTTAAGCAATCGTTTACGTTTCCACGCCAACACAAAAACCTTCGATCTTTGTCCAAACTTTCAAAATGAAACCAAATTTCATTTTTATTCTTCGATTACAATAACCGACGTTGTTTTCCCACTAACGCACGTCCGAGAGAGATTTTAGGTTAATTATCATATAACTAACCAATTAAATTATTAATAAATATAATCATATTATATTTTTACCCTATAGTTTGACATATCTACTATAGTAATTTCTCGCTACTTGATATAATCATATTTAGATCTAATTTCCTCTAAAATAATGTATCTCATATATTTAGCCAATTATATCATATATAATTACCCAAGCCAATTATATCTTATATAATTGAACTTCCTTTTGTCAATTTGAACATTTCAAATTAACCCAAACACTGATTCTCGACTTTATCCAAGCTACCCAGGGGACCTAATGGACCTGTGGCTCGAAGCTCCAACGATCCGTGAATAGCTGACTAAACTCTTTAGCTACGAGATCTACCATTCGTTAACTATCAGGCATTCCACTAAAGACCAATAGCTGAACTCTTCTTACCACAAATATATTTTTGTGTCCATCGGATATAACCAATCATGAGTACGATGACCCTTCACAGATACTCATAAGTATAGCTTGGCCAAAATACCGTTTTTCCCCTGTAGTTACATCTCACTCCTTAAGTACCACCGATTCCACTAATGAACAATACAACATAGTCCAACTATGTGTGAACACCTCTCGGGCCAAGAGAATGTGTGTGGCACCACATCATTCAAGCCTTGGAATCAGCCCTTAAGGAAGCTATCTATCTACTTACCCCTGCCTCGAGGAATCCTCAAAATGGTAAGTTTGAATCGGTGACCTGGTCACTCGCACCCATACAAATTAAAGGACCGCCCTCAATGGTAGGAGTTCCCAACTCACTCAGGATTGAGGTCATGTTATCTATGGTCATCCTAGTGAAGTGAAGTCTCTATCATGAACCGTGTTATATAATGAGACGTTAACACTTTGTGGTCAGGTCTTATACAAACTCTTTGTCTAGGACGCCCCCGCTCGCATGTCCCCAACACGAATGATAGGGATCAGACCATCTGTGACAAATCACAATATTTGTGACCATTCCACAAAGCGAGTCGCATCTGTAGCGTTACCAGGATAAGGTTTCCCTCCTATATCCATATACTATGGACCATTTTGGTTATCACTCAAGACATGATCCATTTATATGTCACCACATACATGCTTAAGTTACATACATATTGTTGGGATTGGTGTCCTAATTCTCCCAGAGTCTCGTTGTTTTGTAAAGATACACATTGTTTAATGAATAAAATAAGTGTTATTTAATTCTAGCATTTACTCATATCCAATAAACAAAGCTCCTTGGTTATCTTATGTGAACTTAAGCATGTATATGTGATATATAAGTAGATCATGCCTTAAGTGATAACCTAAATAAGTCTGTAGTATAAGGATTAAGTTGGGATATCTGATCCTGGTGACACTACGAATAGGGCCCACTTTGTAAAGGTTTGCAAGTGTTGTAAACTACTACATATGGTTGATCTTGACCATTCATGTGGATACATGCAAGCGGGGGTGTCCTATACAAAGAGTTTGTATAAAACCTAGACTACGAGATGTCTAGACTTTGTATATAATGTCGTTGATACTAGAGACTTACATCTCACCTAAACGACCGTATGTGACATGACCTCAATCCTAAGTGTTTTGGGAACTCCCGCCTTTGAGGGCAGTCCTTTGATTAGTATGAGTGAGAGTGGCCAGATTGCCAACTCAACATGCCTACCTTTTTGGAGACTTGTCTGATCTGGGAGCTGGGAATTCAATCCACACGATGGAATTCACTCCTTTCCCAAAGCAGGAATAAGTAGAGAGATTGCTCCCATAAGGGCGGATTTCGGGGCTTGAACATAGTGGGCACAACTCTTTTTGGAAGAGAAGACTCAATCATAGTAGGACTATGACTTATGTTCATTAGAGGGATCAGTGGTACTTAAGGAGACAGATGTAACTACAGGGGCATAACGGTATTTGGCCTAACTATACTTACGAGCAATCTATGAAGGGTTATCGCACTGCTGATTAGTTAAGATGGACGCATAATGTATCTGTGGTAAAGAGAGTTCAGCTGTCGGTCTTTAGTGAAGTGCTTAGCAGTTAACGAATGGTGGATCCCATGACTAAAGAGTTTAGTCAGTTATTCACATACCGTTGGAGCTTCGAGCTACAGGTCCATAAGGTCTCCTTCGTAGCTCAATGGATTCAGTTGAAGATCAGTTCTTGGTGTTGATTTGAAATGTTCAAATTGACAAGAGGTATTTTGATTATATATGATATAATCAGTATGATGTATAAGATACATCTAGTGGAGGATTGATGTAAATGAGATTTACATTAAGTACCATGGAATAGAAAAAGAACTATGGTTTATATGTTTCATGAGATGAAATATTAAAACTATAGGTTATAAATATAGTATGATAAGTTGGTTATCATTTATATTTATAATAATATTAATTATTGGATAATTAATTTATTTTCTTTAATAACCAAGTGAGTGGATGGTTATTGAATTCATGGTAACCGTGAGTTTAAAAGGAAAATGGTTTTCCTATTTTCAGAAAAAAGAGATAATTTACAAATGCTGAAAAGTTTTCGTAAAAAGTTTTTGAGTTTTCTCTCTCGTGAAAAAGAAACTCATGTAGTCATCAAGTAAATATAGATTTACTAAACGACGACTGAGCGAGCTAAACGACCATGCAGTGGCGAGCTAAACGATCGTTCAATGGCAAACTGCGATCATGCAGTATTTACCAAACGTTCGCATAGTTTTGCTAGACGATCGCGTGCCCAAAGTAAACAATCGTGTAGAATTTGTAGGCGAAAAACTGAGCTAAACAATGAGCTAAACGATCGCATAGCTTTTGCTAGACGATCGCATAGTTTTATCTAAACGATTGGGCATCGACCTATACAATAGGACTCCGCCATCTCCCACTTGCTCAGTCGTGTACACGATCGTTGTTTCCTCCTTCGTCTGCTTCATACCAAGTTTGAACAGAGATCACCCTCTGGATTCTCATACCGAGAATACCTAGGTAGCCTTGTTGGTGGTGTCATACTCAACTTGACACTGTCGAGGTTTTCTGGAGTCCATCCGTGTTGTTGCTGAGGAGTTCGTGGCCGAGGCGATTGTTGAGGACGAGCACGAAGTGTTTGTGCTGTGTTCATGTTGTGTTGCGGGCGTGTAGATTGAGCGTTCGAGGTTACTGTTGTTCGAGCAGTCGTGCACAACAGACCGTGGAGATGCATCTTCAAATGTGCGTAGAGCTTGCTCTTTGTTCATTTGACTTATTCATGCTATAATTTCTAAATTAATTATATAACCACTTGTTTGAAGTTGACTGTAAATGTATTATTTATTCATGATTGTGATTTGCAATAATCTTGTTTCCGCTACTCATGGAAATCTCGAATTCGGTTTTTTTCACACATAACCAGGGATTTTAAGTTTATTGGTTTGTTGTAAAGCAAATAAAACATGCAACTGAGTAAAAACATGATGTGAAGTAAATATCATATATTACACAACAAAGCATTCGTACAAATTGTTTAAAAACTACAGGATACGAGACTTTAGGGCATCAACTCCAACAGAATACACCATAAAATACATCAAACAACCTCTCTTTCTAGTTTACGAGAAAAAATCTAACATAAAAACCAAACCTGACCAAACATAACCTATTTTAAAACAAGAAAATCTCATCCCTGAATAGAATAGCAAAAACATCAATTATGTTGTTAAGTATGTTGTTTGGCTTTTGGAATTCAAAGCATATTCATTCAAGTACATCAAAAGCAAAGATGTTAGGTCCCAAAAGCATCATCAAAAGCAGAGATTGAAGAATGGAGCAAACCGAAAGTGAAGGGGTACCAAAACGAGACCGATGAAACCAAACGAGAGGTGATGCCTGAACTTGTGAATCTAAGGATCCATGGCAAACAAAACGAATATATAAGAATTTTTCTCTCGTCCGCCCAAATCTGCGCACGACGATGGGTATGAAGATTTGCCCAGATCTGCGGCACAGAAATCAAATGGGGCTGACGATGCACACGACCAAGATTGGATCTGCCCACGATGACGATGGATCTGCCAACGATGACGATGGATCAGCCCACGACGATGATGGCATGGGTTGATGGGTTGCGAACGAAGATTGTGAAGACGGCGATGGTGTGGATGACGTTGGAGAAGAAGAAGATGATGGGCTATGAACAAAGATTGTGCAGGTTGAGGGAGAGGGCGTGTGGGGAGAGAGGGTTTAAAAGAGATAAATAAGAAAGGAGAGAGAAAAAAGATATGAAATGGAAGAGGGGATATATTTTCACTAAAGGGAAAAAATAAATGGATGTCTATAATGTCGATTTTAAATCGACTTTGTAGCTTATTTTTAATGTCGGTTTAAAACCACATTAAAGATCTACTTTTTTTTTTAAACCGACGTTATACATCCGGTTTAACTTTTTCATCCACATTAAAACCCAAAATTCTTGTAGTGTCACTAAAAGTAAAACAGCTAGGAAAATATATAAATATAATTCTTTATTATTATTGTGGATATAACTCCTTGAGGCCTAAAAGAAAAAGTCTGGTCTTTTCTCTTTAGGGAATTGTATGTTGAGGACTTTTTTTATTGGATACATAGATAATTTATTGAAGGCTACAATTACATATCGCATATTTTAGACATTCTTTTATTATTATTATTATTATTATTATTATTATTATGAAAACTAATTATTGAGCCTTGGAGAATGGACAACCAACTGAAGTAGCCAAATCTTTGTCATTGTTGTGTTGAGTTTTGGATTCCGAGGCAGTGTTTTTGCCTTTCAGAAGACCTCCAAGTAGCTCCGTTGGATCATAATAGATATGAACTTCTTCAATCTTCATTGATAAATTTACCTGTTCAACAAAATCATACAACTTGTAAGTCGTAATCGCAAACTCCACAGTTTAAATGTTTATGTTAATTAAGTTATATTCACTTTAATAGAAGTATATTTTAAATTAAAATACTAATTTTCAAAACACTAATAATACGCTATTGATAATGTAACATCCTGATTTATGAGTTCTTGTTATTTTTTTCTTAAAAAAATATTTGGTAACATTCTTTTCTTTAATTCTACGAAATTTTAAATTATTATAAAACTTTGACCTAAAAGTAACTATTAAAATTAAGTATGAGTTCTTTTCAAATAACAAAAATGAGTCAACTTATTTACAAATATAGCAATATTTTATTATTTATTAGTGATAAACTGCAATAGACATATATTAATGTCAGTAATAGAAGTCTATTGCGATCAATCATGGATAGATAATGACATTTCGTTATACTTAAAAATCTTTTCAACAATTTTATCATTGAAATATTTACTTGAAAAAAATGATAAAATAAGAAATAAAAAATTGAAAACTTGATTTTATTGTTTCCAAAATTTGTTCTTACCAATTTAGTAAATGTTTTTACAAAATTATAAAAAAACAAGAAATGGGAATATTATCAAATGTTTCCTAAAATCTTTTGTTTCGAAAAATATGGAACGAGAGAATAAATCAAATTACGGATAGACTGAATTTAAGATTTGTAAATGATTAGTCGTGATATACACAAACTTGAATAATCTCCGAAATAAATATAATGAGATGTCAACTTTTGTTTTACCTTGAGAATTCCCAAGCCATAGAATTGAACCAATTGACCAGTTGGAGAATGGGTTTTGTAAGGACCTTCAAAGAAACCCCAATGCCTAAATTTGTAAGCAATCAAAGGAGGAGGTGAATAAACCTCCATAACTTCAAATGCGAATCCTCTTGGAAAACAAGTCTTGAAGTCATTACGGGTTGATTCAAATGTCTCTTCCTCTACTTTGAAATAATGAAACTTCTCTGGTAAGGAATTCTTCAGCAATGCATTGAAGACTCCAAGTTCCATTGTTTCTTCACCTGATAGCCCCTCCCTACCTACCTTACCAGAGAGAGAGGAAGTTAATTAATTCATCTTTTAAAGTCCGTTTAGAATGACTTTCTAAGGTCTCGTTTGGTAATTTTTTTGTTGTTTTGTTTTCAAAATTTGGCTTTATTTTTTTAAACCATTGGTAAAAAGTAGATAACAAAGGAAGGGATTTGGAGGTAGAACTAATGTCCAGATGCTTAATTTTAAAAACAAAAATAATAGACCAAATAGTTACCAAACGGGACTTAAGTGTTTATAAACACTTTTTTTCACTTATAAAGACTTACTTAAACACTTAGAAAGTTAATCCAAACACATCCTTAATTTATTGATTAATTTAGGGCACTAGTAATTGCAAATTCCTTCCAATACTACAGTTCAATTAGAAGTACTTACGAGCAACGTCTAAATAAAAATCTTAGAAAACATTTTTGTTTTTAGTTTTCAATATTTTTTTTTTTTTTATTTATGCTTGTTTCCTCATAATTCTGTTAGGATATGATTTTCATATTTTCTTAAAGAAACCTTTGAATACTTATTGAAAACGAAAAATAAAATAAGTAACGGTTTTAAATGACAAAATTATTAAAAATATTTGTAAATATAGTAAAATATCAGTGTTTATCAGTGACTGATAGATACCTATTAGTGGCTGTCAGTAATACATGATAATCATCAGTGTCTATCACTAATAGATCCTGACATTTTTCCATATTTGTAAATATTTTAATTCATATTGTTATGTTTGAAAATAACATGAATAAAATTTAAATTTTTATTTGTAAAACTTGATTTTTATTTTATTTATTTATTTATTATACAACATTGATAGACAATGAATAAGAAAACAATAAAACTTAATGATTATACTAATATTTAGAATTGTTTTCAAATATAAGAAAATGAATCAAAATGTTTATAACTATAGTAAGATTTTATTGTCTATCTGCGATAGACTAGATAGACTACTATCTGTGTTTATTATCATAATAAGCATAGATAGTAGTCTATCGTATAGACTATGATATTTTGTTATTATATGTAAATATTTTGAACAGTTTTATCATTTAAAATAATTTCTCAAATATTTATAAGTTTAGCTTTCAAAAACTAATAACAAAAACTAAAAGTTAAGGCACCGCTAGTAACCATTTTGTTTGAGATTTTAGTTTTTGAAAATTAAGCCTATAAATGTCATTTCATCTCCAAAATCCTTACTTTGTTATCTCCTTTCTACCAATACTTTTAAAAATCAAACAAAAATTTAAAAACTAAAAATAGTTTTAAAAAATATGTTTTTGTTTTTGAAATTTAATCAAGAATTTAACTCTTTTATTTAAGAAATACAAAAATTATTATAAGAAATTGAGAGAAATAGACTTGGTTTTTAAATAAAAGAAAAATCAAATTGTGCGCTTAAATAGCTACTCGTATGAATGATGAACTTAGACAAACATACATCTTGAATATACATAAAAGAAAAATACTTAGGTGTATTCTATCAAAATATCCAATTATAATTTGACATGTGACAAATTCTTCTTATTTATTTTCTAAAATATTTGAATGATTTTTTATATGAGTGATGAGAATGAAATGTATAAAAATTAGTACTATCCAAGATGTATCCAAGTATTACCGACATAAAAATAGAGGTAGTGAGGAATTAGGCATCCAACAGAGTAAGTCTATTTTGTTTTATTCATCCATGAAAAAAATACAATTGAAAAAAGGTATATATTGGTTAATACATAATTAAAAATTAGCTAAATTGAACAAATTAACAATAATTATTAGAAAAAGCACACACGTTTAACCTAAATTTAGTGACATGATTAAATATGTAAGAACGAAAGAAATTACCATTGACAAAAAAGTTGAATTTCTGAGGGTTTATGGTCTCGAAATCCTGTAATCTAGTCTTGTGAGCAAACTCCATTTGCGATGATTTTATAATATTTTGCACTGTTTCTTCAAGAGATCCTTTTGGCCACTCCTATAACATAAACTAAACAAATTAAGTAATTACAGAATAATATGACACAGAAAGAAAATAAATAAATAAGTAATAATGTTTGTTTTAATTTTTTTTTAAAAAAAAAAAAAAGAAAAGAAAAACCTTGGTTCTTCCATCCTCAAAGAGCTTGTTAAGACTTTCATAAGTTGGGGGCTTTCCATTCCTCCACTGAATGGTAGGATCCTTCAAATTCAAGAAAACTCTGTACTTATCAACAACAGTAATGGTTTCTTCAGGGCTCATCTTAATAGATTCCATTCTTTTCTTTAATTAGCCTAAAAAAGATATATTTGTGTGATGAATTGAGTGGCCAATCTATGGGGGGTTTTATAGTTGAAATATGTCACTCCGTGGGGTTCACATTCGATATTTGGATCTGATTTTTTTCTATCAAATATTCATTTCGACTTTACATAGCTATAATACCATATTAAAGAAACTATATGAGGTTTCATTGAAATTATGCATATGTTATTCATACTCTGATTGTTACACGTCAGTTTTGAGTGTCTTTTTGTTGTGATCTCAAAACTAATTGATAATGATCGAAGCACGAGTCACAATTCATATTCAACTTATAAAGATTGAGAAATTTTTTCATTTTTCTTTTGAATGTGGGATCCTCAATACTCCTTCTCACTTGATTTTTTGATTTTTTTAATTCTCAACTTACAATAAATCATGACTATGTTTCGTAAAATATATATATATATATATATATTGAAATTTCAAAAACTTATTATTAACATTCTTTTTAAATTAATTCATGAATTTATTATACAACTAAAGTGTTCATTGATTGAATTTTATGGATTCAATCTAATCGTTCAAATTGCTAATAATTTAAACCCGGCCAATCCATTAAAGTAAGTTTAATTCCTTATATTAAATTGTAATTATAGAAAGCCCCAAGGACGCCATATTCTAGAGCCCAAATCAATTAGACTATGATTTAAATATTTTTTTCTTATTCTTTTGTTTCTTTCTTTTTTTTTTTTTTTGATGGACGTTGTTAGGTAGTGATATGCGCAATTTAATTTCAAAATATGCCTTTTATACATAAGGGTGTGATTAAAAGAAAAAGTCTAACTATTCAACAATTCCAAATATCTAACCTAACCATTATTATTTGGGCCATTTGGGATTTAAAATTAGTTATTTTGAGTTATTTTATAATGGCAGGTTAGATTCGTTTGATTTAATCTCATGGGTTTGAGAACCGAATCAAACTGTAATTGTGTTTTAAAAAACCCAATTCAATTTAAACTTTTGACCCAATCAAAATCATATGGATTGAATTGAGTTGTTTGAAATTTTGAGCCGTCGGTTTCTTTCGCACATTCATACACAATAACATTATTAAGAACCATTCACTAAAAATATAATTTTGAAAGTTCACTTTTTTTTAAACAAGATATTAAGGCAGTATGTGATCAGTAGTTAAATTAGAATATCTCAACTAGGTTGACACATCCGTAGAACTCTCTTTATGTCTCGGATCCAAAAGTGATGCGTTCATTCTGTTGGGCTTTGCAGAATGAAGGAGACCCAAAATCACTGTCTGATCCAAATTTGGAAATGGAGTAGTCGACAGATGTGGACAATATGAGGCCACATAGAAGAAGAAGGTCTACACGTTTCTAGTGAGTTTCTTTCTGTTGAAATTAATTGTTTTCAATCTAATTTAATTTCATTTTGAAAGAAAATCTCTCTCTCTCTAAAACTCTGTCTTTTTGTCTGATCAGTTTGAAGCTCTCTCATTTGCAAACTTTTTACTTCTCTAGTGGCAATCTTTTGCTAGAGAAACAAATCATCAAATGCACATCTTGAAGATGAAGGAGAAGAAAGAATGAACACAAAGATATACGTGGTTTGATCAAGATGACCTACATCCAAAGGAAGACAAAATATTCATTATGAAGACTGTTTACAAATTAAGTTCTCTCTTTTTACAGATTTCTTGGTCAGTCTCTTTTGATTTGAATGTAATCTCCCTTTTATAGAAGAATATTTTACAGTTGAGTTAGTTATTTAAAAAAATAGCCGTTGAAATCATTTTTCTTCAATTCTCCACCTTGATTCTAACACATGTAATCTTTTGTCTTTCCAGCTCTGACTTGTCTTCACCATTTTTCTGGTAAGTTGAAGCCAACTAACTCAAAGCATTTGAGGAGCTTAAGCTTTAGAACGAGCTTCGTGAGCATGTCAATTGCATTTTTCAGAGCTATGAACCTTTAGCGTACTTCGACTTCTTCTTTTTCTATTTTATAATGAACAAAGTAGAACTTAACATCGATGTATTTACTTTGACTGTGGTATTGTGGATTTTTGGAAAGATGAATGCCACTTTGGTTGTCACAATAGTTCTTTACTACTATTTGATTTAAATTAAAGTCCTCTATCAAGCACTTAAGTCATGATCCCTCTTTAATTGCTTCTGATAGTGCAATAAATTCTGCTTCTGTCGTAGATGATGCTACAATTGATTGTAATGTTGCTTTCCAACTGAGTAGATTCAGACCACAAAGAAATGCATAACTTGTTAAAGATCATCTCTTGTCTAGATCTCTTGCAAAATCATAGTCAACAATATCCATATAGTTCTAACTCTAATTCTTGTGCAATCTGATAGGTTAGGCTTGCATTTTTTGACCAAATTAGATATCTCAGTGGCCATTTCGAGGCTTCCCAATGTCTTTGGAATGGGTTAGACATATATCTACATACCAAGCTTGCACTGTAGGAGAGATTTTTGGACCAAATTAGATACCTCAGTATCTATTTCAAGGCCTCCCAATATCTTTTGCATGGGTAGACATATATCTATTTACTAAGCTTGCACTATAGGAGAGGTCTGCTCTAGTTGATACCATTAGTGATGGAACACGAGACATATGCACCGAAATTAGGATCTAATTACACTTTAATTGTTTTTAATTTAAAGGAAAAGATGCATGCAATTGAAGGAAAAACAGTAATTATAATTACCTTTGTAGCTCTCGAAAATCGCTCTTCCTCATTGAATCTCGACCTGAACACGAACGGACCACCACTAGAGTTGACCTACTATCCTCTTGACTCAGAATCGGGTTGTGGGACCTGGTGGATAAAGAAAACTGAGAGAGAGAAAGAGATGGAAATTTGGGTTAGGTTTGGGTTTTGGACTTCACTCAAGAAAATGATTTTTCCAGCCTAAATTTAGAAAATAATTTGGCAAAATTGGCAAAAACTTTTTAATCCAAAATAAAAAGCCCAATTTATAGAAAAGAGTCATGCAACAATTGTATGAATCAAATCCATAAAAACCCAACAACTATAATCCTCTATCTTAGTGGGCTTAATGTCTCCACTATAAGTCAACACCTAGCCCACTATTTTGTTAGTGGAATTATCCAACAAAAATTTGGATTTTCCCACTAACTATAGTCAAAGGGCAAAATAGTCATTTGGTCAAAGTCAAACTTTGACCAAAAAGTCAACATTTTGACTTTTTATGATTTTTCTGTGTTGACTAATTTTGACCTCCTGAGCATGAATCCACATTCATTTTCTCAAAATTCAAATCACCTTTGAATGTAAGGTCGGTCAAAGTTTGACTTTTCAAAGTCAAAAGTCAACTCTTTGACTTTTTACATCTTTGACCATTTCCATTATATTCGATCCTTCGAATATGAACGTATTCGTATTTTTGATATTTAAATCACATTTAAATATTAAAGCTGTATCTCTAATTGAAAAACCCGACCACTATATCACATATACTTGTCGATTTCTCTCTCTTCACCTAATTCGAACAATTCGAATCATTCTATCATACTGTTCTAAGTTTATTCCATATGAGCTAGTAGGGGAACCTAATGAACCTATAGATCATGGGCTCCAAAGATCCGAGATTAGCTGGCTAAACTCTTTAAACGGAGTTAATTAACATTCGTTAACTAACAGGTCATTCCACTAGAGTCCCGTAGTTGCACTCCTCTCACTATAGATATATTTGTGTCCATTAGATATAACCATGATTAGTAAGCTAATCCTTCACAGGTTGTTCGTAATCTCGGCTGGGTCATAAAAGTCGTTTTACCCTAGAGACTACATCTTATTCCTTAAGTTCCACTGATCCTTTAATGAACAATTGGTTTAAGGTCCAACCTATAAACCGAATCCCTCTCGGGCCAAGGAGAGGGTGGGGCCCCTTGTTCAAGACCTGGATTCAATATTAAAGGGAACAACCTATTTACTATCCCTATAACGGGTAAGAGTGAATTTCGTCTTATACCCTATGATCCCAGCTATCTACCTGATCTTACTCCTGAAATGGGAGGTTTATTGAGCCAGCGATGATGAGCTGCCCTCACCTATGAAGATCTAAGGATAATTCTGAGTAAACAGGAGTTCATAGTTAGCTCAGGATTAAGATTAAGTTACCTAGGTCATCAATTAATGAAATAGTAAGTTTTATACATAAAACGACATTTAGAACGTAAAAAGTGACTATTTCATGGTTCAGTCTTATGCAAAATCATTGCATAGGATGCCCCTACTCACATATCTCTATATGAACGATTCAGGATCACATCGTTTGTACTAACTACAAAGTGGGCCGCATCCATAATGTCCCTAGAACAAGGCGCCCAACCTCATTCATATACTATAGACCATTTTGGCTATATATTTGAACTTGATCCACATTTATGGCGCTACATAAAGTTCAAACTACATTAAATAGCCTCAGAACCTTAGTTTATTGGATTCAAGATTACTATTTCAATAACAACTTTATCGGAAAAAAAAAACAAAATATGTTTATTAATTTACAAACTACGAGTTTTAAGACATAAAATCCAACAATTAGATACATAAGGATGCCAACAGCTTGACTATAATGGACTATTGACATCTGATTTAGATGTTTCAAGTCAGTTTCTGCAGATGAATTAGCTATGGACAACTTAAAATTTCGTGCAATAGGTATAGTCATAGGTTTAGCATTGGATAGGTGGAATCTCTTGATGATTTTCTCATAGTAGTTTTGTAGAATAGATGTCTATCTGTCTCTTATGATTTCAATCCCACGGATCTTTTTTAACTGACCCATGTCCTTCATGTCAAATTCTCTCTAATCTTTGACATGAGTTAAATCTGCTTTAAAACTCCCTATTAGCAGCATATCATCAACATAAAGGAGTAGATACACTTTATCCTTGTAGGAAGTTGTGTTAATATATGCACATATATCATAAGAACTCCTTTGAAATTCAATGCTCTCAATGTAGTCATTGAATATTCTGTACCAGCATATAAAAGACTGCTTAAGTTCATAGAGAGACTTATTTAGTAGAGAATAAAGTTCTTTTTTCCCTTGGGGAATCGTATTTGGATTTAATAAGAGCCTTCCATAAGCCGTCATTTTCATCAAAATATCTCCAAATCTACTTACATAACTGAGTATCATTTGTAATTTTGATTTTATCGATGGAAAAACCTACCTTTTCTTTGGCCATAGTGATCAAATCCCATCAGACTAGGTGAGCACCGCCAGTTTTATTAGCTCCCTTTGAAGTTGACTTTAGAGTTTGGTCTAATGCAACCCAACGAGTTCTTTCAATAGTAGTCCTAGCTCGACTTCCTGTCCAGTCTGCCTTTGAAGCCTAGTTCCCACTTAGGAAATCTCTCATTGATTTGTCTAGCTTTTTACATATGGCTATTGGAACTTTGAAGATCGATAGATAGTAAGTATGGAGATTGCTAAAGATAGCTTGTAATAATGTTAATCTACCTCATTTTGAAATGTATGAGTACTTCCACGAGTTGAATTTCATTTCGTATTTCTCCATAATCGGATTCCATAATGATGGTATCTTTGGATTAGTATGAGCGCTTGAGGTAAACCTAAGCTGAGTAATAGTAGAATTGAAGGTTGCAAACCAGGCACATAAGCTTGTTTGAGCCCATATAATGCTCGATGAAGAAGACGGACCTTCTTTGGTAGAGAGGAGATGTAGGTGGTGGCTGCATATAGACTTCTTCAGATAGTGTGTCATTGAGGAAAGTATTCTTAACATCCATTTAAAGAAGGGGCCACTACTTGGCAGCTGCTATGGTTAATAGACTTCGGACAGAAGTCATTTGTGCAGCTGGAGCGAATGTTTTCTCATAGTCAATACCATATTCCTGTGAATACCCTCTGGCCACCAGACGAGGCTTATAGCATTCGACAGATCCATCAGAATGGGTCTTGATTTTTTATAGATCCACCTACATGCAATAGGTTTCTTGCCAGGCAGTAGATCAACATACTCCTAAGTGTGAGTCTTTTCTAAAGCCTGAAGTTCCTCATCCATAGCTTGCTACCAAAGAAGGTTAGTACACGCCTCACAATAGGACTGCGGTTCAACTAAGGACGTAGTAGTGGAAAAACAATGATAGTCTTGTAGATAATGAAGGGTTTCTTTTACCCGGGTAGACCGACGAACAAGTGTAAGGACATGATCAGCATCAGGGATAGATGGTAGATCTGAGAGTGAAGGAGAGCAAAAACATTGATCAAGCTCTAGGATAGATGGAGTGGAAGCCTTAAGCCCTGGTCAAGTGGAGTGGGAGACTCAGGACTAGATGAAGATTCGCAGGTAGGAGATAGATCCGAGGTAGAATTAGTGAGGAATTATTGGGTATCAAAAAGGGAAACATGAAAAGAAGAAATATTAGAAAACATACGATGTTCCCAGAAGATGACATGACAAGAGATACGTAACCGGTTGGATATGGGATCCCAATACTAGAACCCTTTATGTTTAGTTCCATAATCAAGAAAGCAACAGAAACGAGCCCGGGGTTCAAGTTTGGATTGTTCATGAGGGTAAAGTAAAACAAAGCATGCACAATTAAAAACTTTGAAAAGAGAATAAGAAGGAGGAGTTCCATACAACCGCTCAAAAGGAGATACGTTGTGGAAAAGAGTAGAAGGAAGGTGGTTGATAATATAAACAGACGTGAGTACAGCTTCACCTCAGAACTTTTCAGGACAAGATGCGGAGAGAAGTTGTGCACGGACAGAGTCAAGAATATGACGATGTTTTCTTTCAATTCAACCATTCCGTTGAGAAGTATAAGGACATGAGTGTTGGACAAGAGTGCCCCATTGGGTCAGGAAGGAGAACAGGTGTGAATCCTTATACTCCATTGCATTGTCAGTCTGAAGAATTTTAATGTTTGAAAAAATTAAGTGTGAATCATTTTTGCAAATTCAATGTAAACTTGGGGTAAATAGGAATGATTCCTAAGAAAATATATCCAAGTAAAATGAGAGTAGTCATCAATGAATAATACAAAATATCGATAACCATTTATTGTAGGGGTAGGAGCATAGCCCTAAATATCAGAATGAATAAGAAAAAATGGTTTATCACATAGAGAAGATGAAGTAGGGAAGTACAAAGTAGGTTGTTTTGCCAATTTGTAATGTAAATAATCAAATGAACAGAATTGAGAAACATTACTTAAGGTACCAATATAAATTAGATTACGAAGTTTGTCAGATGACATACGACCAAGACGAAGATGATACGTGTCGGTATCTGTGACAACTGCAGAAACAGATGGCAAGATAGGAGGCTGAAAAGACATGAGCTCAAATAATCTTCCCACCATATGACCAGTACCAACCATCTGATGCGCCTGCAAATCCTGAACCTTACAACCATGAGAGAAAAAGAGAATATACAGTTAGTCTCAAGTCACACAGTAGTTTTAAGTGTTATTCATACTCTGGTTGTTACCAATTAGTTTTGAGTGTCCTTTTGTAGTGAATCTCAAAACTAATTGGTAATGATCAAAACATGAGTCACAATTCCTATGTAACTTAAAAAGATTGAGAGGTTTGTTCAAATTTTTTTTTTTTAAATGTGGGATCCTCAACACTCCCTTCCACTTGATTTCTTGATTTTTTTTTTAATTCTCAACTTACAATAAATCATGACTATGTTTAGTAAAAAAAAAGAAATTTCAAAAACTTATTATAAACATTCTTTCTAAGTTAATTCATGAATTATTATACAACTAAAGTTCATTGATTGAATTTTATGGATTTAATCTAATCGTTCAAATTGCTTATAATTTAAACAACTCTTATTAAATTCTCAACCCGGCCAATCAATTAAAGTAAGTTTCATTCTTATATTAAATTGCAATTATAATTCATAACCAATGGACGTTGTGAGGTAGTACTATGCTCAATTTAATTTCAAAATATGCCTTTTATACATAAGGGTGTGATTAAAAGAAAAAGAAAAAGCAAAAGTCTAACTATTCAAAAACTCCATATATCTAACCTAACCATTATTATTTGGGTCGTTTGCGATTTAAAATTAGTTAATTTGAGTTATTTTATAACGGCAGGATAGATTGGGTTGATTCAATCTCATAGATTTAAGAACCAAATCAAACTCTATTTGTGTTTTTGAAAAAATAATTCAATATAAACTTTTGACCCAATCAAAATCATATGGATTGAGTTAAGTTGTTTGAAATTTTGAGCCGTTGATTTCTTTCACATATTCATACACAATAACATTATTAAGAACTAGTCACTAAAAATATAATGCTGAAAGTTCATTTTTTTTTAACAAAATATTAAGGGATTATGTGATCAGTAGTTATATTAGGATATCTCAACTAGGTTGACATATCTGTAGCACTCTCATTATGTCTTGGATCCAGAAATGATGCATCCATTCTGTTGGGCTTTGCAGAATGAAAGAGGCCCAAAATCACGATCTGATCCATATTTGGAAATGGAGTAGTTGATAGATGTGGCTAATGTGAGGCCACGTAGCAGAAGGAGGTCTACACATTTCCAGTAAGTTTCTTTCCATTGAAATTAATTATTTTCAATTTAATTTTATTTCATTTTGAAAGAAAATATCTCTCTCTAAACTCTGTCTTTCTCTCTAATCAAGTTGAAGCTCTCTCATTTGCAAAATTTTTACTTCTCTAGTGGCAATCTTTTGCTAGAGAAATAAATCAGCACATGCACGTCTTGAAGATGAAGGAGAAGAAAAAATGAATACAAAGATGTACTTGGTTCGATCAAGATGACCTATATCCACAGGAAGACAAAAGATTCACTATGAAGACTGTTTACAAATGAAGTTCTTGAAGGAACTCATATCACAGAGAACCCATGAGCGGAAGCACGATTGATCCAAATCCATTGTGATAGAATTAAAGACATTCACAAATATATAGAACATTTATGCATTTTCTAACAAATTATAGCATGCTTTCAAAATTAAATACAAAAAGAACGAGTGACTTACCTTTGAAGAACTCTTCTTCCACTGATCTCTCACTCTCATGAAGACTGGAACAATAATCACCCGCTCTTGCTGAGAATGCCTACCCGATCTCGCTCTTGCTCTTGCTTAGATCACGAACAGTCTTCTCCACGAACAGGCAACCTCTCAGACACCACCACTCAGCAACCTTGGTATTCTCGGAGTGATAATTCAGGAGTTGTAGGCTCTGTTGGATTTGGTAGAGGGATGGAGGAAGGCAACAACCAAACTAAATGATTAAGTAATTGGGAGAAGGTCTTTCACATAGACACAAAAGATACTTGATCATTTAGTAAATCTCGTTCTCGTGAGAATCATCTACATGATCGCTTAGTCTCTCGCTCAGATCGTTTAGTAAATCTCTTGTTACTACATGATCGTTTAGAAATCTTACTAGATCGTTTAGAAATCTGGCTATCACATGATCGTTTAGAAATCTCTCACTATCGTTTAATATCTCACTGAGGGTTATCATGTAGTCTTTCTCTTAAAGCAAAAAGATTAGCAATTTTCTTAATGAAGCGATTCTTTACAAAATGAAAACATTTTTCATTTTATCCTTCAGTTATGAAAACTGAACATAACCACCCACTTCACGCATGCTTTCAAACTGAATAGAACAGTTATGCATTTTCTAACAAATTACAGCATGCTTTCAAAATTAAATACAAAAGGAATGAGAGACTTACCTTTGAAGAACTCTTCTTCCATTGATCTCTAGTTCTATGAAGACTGGAAAAGCAGCCTCTCACTCTTGCTGAGAACGCCTACCTGATCTCGCTCTCGCTCTTGCTTAGATCATGAACAGTCTTCTTCACGAACAGGCAACCTCTCGGACACCACCACTCAACAACCTTGGTATTCTCGGTGTGAGAATCTAGGAGCTATGGGCTCTGTTGGATTTGGTAGAGGGACGAAGGAAGGCAACAACTGAACTAAACGATTAAGTAAGTGGGAGAAGGTCTATTGCATAGACACATAAGATACTTGATGGTTTAGTAAATCTCACTCTTGTAAGAATTGTCTACATGGTCGCTTAGTCTCTCGCTAAGATCATTTACACGATCGTTTAGTAAATCTCTCGTTACTACACGATCGTTTAGATCTCTCTCGCTATCGTTTAGTATCTTACTGAGGGCTATCGTGTAGTCTCTCGCTTAAAGCAAAACGATTAGCAATTTTCTTAATGAAGCGATTCTTTATAAAATGAAAACATATTTCATTTTATCCTTCAGTTGTGAAAACTGAACATAACGTTCCACTTCACTCACGGTTAAAGGAGAAACCGCCTACAATTATCGCATAATTGTTTTAATTATAAATAAATATAATAACTAACTTATCTTATTATATTTATAACCTATAGTTTTAATATCACATCGTATGTAACATTTAAACCATAGTTCTTTTCTCATTTACTTGATATAAATCATATTTATATCAAATTTCTCCAATTAATGTATCTTATACATCATATCAATTATATCATATATAATTGAACCAGTTTAAACATATCATATATAATCAAACTTCCTCTTGTCAATTTGAACACTTCAAACTGACCCAAAAACTGATTCTCAACTTAAATTCATTGAACTACCAAGGGGACCTTATGGACTTGTAGCTTGAAGCTCCAACGATACGTGAATAATTGATTAAACTCTTTAATCACGAGATCCACCATCTGTTAACTACCAGACACTCCACTAAAGACCGACAATCACATTCTTCTCACTATAGATATATTTATGTGTCCATCGGATATAACCAGTCAATAGTAAGATAACCCTTCATAGATCCTCGAAAGTACAGTTAGGCCAATTTATTGTTTTGCCCCTATAGTTGATAACTTGTAGAAACACAAGTTATTTATACTGTTTTATTTAGATATTGTGGCCAAAAGAAAGGAAAGTTGTGTCAATTGTAGAGAAATTAGCTAAGAAATGTAAGAATTATAAATTGTCATCAATACACCCACTGACACCATTGCGATGGTAGAAAAGAATATTTCAATTCTGTTTTGCAGGAAATCAAGTCACTGTATGTGTTTATGGCTCAAGATAAAAAGAACAACGCATGTACGTCGTATTACACCAATCATTCAGAAATGAATAAACGATCAACGCAATGACGACGCATGCGACAATCAATCAAGAGCTAAGCGATCAACGCAACTTCAACCACATGCGGTAATAAAAAACAACACCTCATGCAGGCAAACGATTGAAGATGCAAAATAGCAACGCAATTGCGGAGGATCTTGACACGTGTACAGTTGACCATTGTGCATTTCTGACGGGATTGATCGCGTAACAGAAGGAATATTCACTCCACCATTTCCAGAGCTGCCATAACAATAAAGTGGGGTCCACACTGTAGAGAGTCAAAGCTGAGCCTCTGAAATTCTATGAGAAAATATACTTGATACGAGCATATTTTGATATTTGTATATTGAGAGAGAGACTGGTCTGAGTGCTGATCGGAGAAGATTCGGGAAGATTTAAGAGACAAGGCCGAGAGGTGAGTCTTAGGGCAAATCCTTTCAATCCTCACCATAAAGCTCTGTACCAAGGTCACCTCTACCAGACCAGCAAGCCTGTGAGGGAAGTTCTTTCTTCCATTCACTCCATTCGCTGGCAAGCACATCCACCGTCCAGATCTGTATCAAGATGTTGGCACTTTTCTGTATTTGTTTCTATCTCTTATCATCAATTGTATTCATCTTCTTAATTCCTATCATTCACACCATGTATCAGACGCTAAATATTAGTATTGAATGTCATGATCATTGTCATCTCCATCTTTCTGTCTATTTCCCTTCCTCCATTAATCGCTTTCTCCATGATGTTTTCTTAATCCCTTGGTAATTAGAATGAATTATACAAGTAAATTAATCTGTGCTAAAGGAATAAATATGTTTAGCTAAAGCATGCTAGACGACATCTTCGCCTGTGAGAGCAGAAGTGAAGATACCATTCTGCTTGTCGTGAGAAGGTTAGAAGAATGCGTTAACTAAAGCGAGAAGTACTTCCAGAGATGGAAGCAACCTTGCGTTCATTGCGTTCATCCCTGTTTCACCACAAAGATATGGGAACACGATCGATCACCAAGAGGTGTACGCCAAGGGAAAGCGAAACCGTAGTTATATCTTTAATGCAATTAATGAACTTGCGATGTTTATATTAAAACCCTTTCTATCTCTGTTTCATACATAAATACTTACCACCGCATAACACGACCCTTTGTATAATCTTCACAGTCAGTCCCAAACTCAGTATCATATATCAGTATCATGTATCTTGTATCATAATAGCTTAGGTATACTTTTATCGCATTTTATTTTATTATCGCAACTTTACTTTATCGTATAATTTTACTTTAATGCAATTTAAATACCTGTATAAACACAACTTTTATTAATTCAAAAAAACCTGGTCGCATATATCACGAACGTAATGCATTAACTATGCAATCCCTGTATTCGACCTCAGATCACTCCGAAAAACTTGCGGTGGAATTATACTTGGTTTCAACGCAAGGAAACATGTGACAATGCATAACATACTACAAGCATTTCATTAATAACGCATACATCTAGAAGTATTATCACATATCATCGCATTACGCATATCATTACACATTATGTGCTTACAAGTTTATGGTGTTGTTGTCGGGGACATGGACTTGTATCATGCATCATATATCGTAGTGCATGTGCTTAAAATAGAAGCATCAAATTTTATGCGTCAACAATAGTTACATCTAACTTCTTAAGTACCACCGATCCCTCTAATGAACAATACATCATAGTTCTACTATGAGAGGACACCTCTTAGGCCATGAGAAGGTGTGTGGTGCCACATCGTTCAAGCCCTGGAATAAGCCCTTAAGGGAGCAATCTATCTACTTACCCCTACTTCGGGGAAGGAGTGAATTCCATCTTGTGTAGTTGAGTTCCCAGCTCCCCAATCAGACGAATCCCCAAAGTGGCAGGTTTGAGTCAGGAATTTGGCCACTCACACCCATGCAAATTAAAGGACCGCCCTCATAGGTAGGAGTTTCCTACTCACTCAGGATTAAGGTCATGTTACCCATGGTCATCCTAGTGAAATGAAAGCCTCTGTCATGAACGGCGTTATATAATGAGACTAAACATTTCGTGATCCGGTCTTATACAAACTCCTTTGTATAGGACACCCCCGCTCTGTTTCCATATGAATGATCAAGATCAGACCATCTGTAGCACGTCAAAACACTTGTAACTATCTATAAAGTGGACTATCTATAGCACATCACAACACTTCTATACTATAGACCATTTAGGTTATCACTTAAGGCATGATCCACTTGTATGTCTCCACATATATGCTTAACAACAAGTACAAAACAATAAACTAGGGCACTAAGGCCCAGTATAAAAATCTCCCAGTTGCCCTAGTCCAGCCGCGGGCGGTCTTGTAAACCCATGCTCTGAAGGTGACCCTAAAAAACTGTAGTTGTGAGAGCCTTTGTAAACGGGTCAGCAACGTTGTGCTCTGAAGCGATCTTTGTGACTATCATATCCCCTCGATGCACTATCTCACGGATGAGATGATACTTCTATCTATATGTTTGTCGCGCTTGTGACTCCTAGGCTCCCTAGAAATTGCCATAGCACCACTATTATCACAATAAAGGGTGATGGACCACAAAAGTTTGAATGCACTAACTCTAGAGGCTCTTTGGCTCGATAACCTTTTACCGTTAAAGACCTTTTAGTCATCTTACATTCAAGGCATGACTTGCACACAAGTAAATAATTTTCCCTCAACTCGCTTATAAGTTCATTCTTCACTAACCTTTCAATCCTATTGAGATTGATGTGCCCTAACTGAATGTGCCAAAGTTGGGCATTTTCCTTGGGAGAAACCTTAAGTCATTTATTTTGAGTTACGACAGTTTTAAACATCTCTATGTTATGGAGGGAATTTGTTGCAAACGGCCTTAACACATACAAATTATTTTCCAGTTTTGTTGAACAAATCTCAACACCATATTTCAGAATAAACACTTTATTCACCAAAAAGTGTAGAGTATATTTACATTCAATCAGACACTTTACAAAAATTAAGTTCCACTTTAACTTGAGAACAGCATACACATCATTCAAAATGATAAATTTCTAGTAAAGTCAAATGGAGTCCTCCGACTGCCACAACTGAAACAACGTGCCTGGTGCCTACTCGCATCGTCATCTCACTAGCCTCAAGCTGCCGTCAAGATATAATCCCCTAAAAAGAAGAACAAACATGGTTAGTGGACCCAGAGTCAATAATCTAGGTAGAATCATCATTCTCCCCAAAACAGGTTTTCAAAACTAGTAAATCATATTTACCTTGTTTTGCCTTGGCCTTAGCCTTCTTCTTCTCCTTCGACCAGTAAGGATGATTCCACTTCCAATGCCCATCCTGGTTGCAATGGAAATACTTCCCTTTGTTAAATGGCATTGGTCACCTACCCCGTTGTGCAACAAGCTGTGGGTTAGTAGGTGCTTTCCCCTTATCCTTACCACCCTTCTTCTTCTTCCACTTGAAAGTGTTAGAAGTTGAAAGTGCAGACTTAGTCCTTCAGGTCGAACCCCGATGGAACTTCTTTGAAGATGAAGTAACATTTGCCTCAGCTACCTTCTTCTCCTTACTTTTCAACAAAGATTGGAATGTCTGCAACTCGTTGAGGAGAGTTGTAAGGGTAGTCTACTTTATTCAATATAGCCTTATTGACAAAATGCATGAAGCTATTTGGCAACGAGTGTAGAATGATGCTAAACTGGCTGCCCTCATCGATGCATGACCCATTCATCTCTGCCACATTGAAGTGGACCATCATGTTGAAAACATGTTCACGAACAGATGTACCCTCCTCCATTTTGGAGTTGAAGATGCATTTCAGAGTTTCGTGTTTGAGCTGTCCATACGGTTTTTCGAACATTCCCTGCAGGGACTCCATGATCTCATGCATTGAGACCATAGGCTCATGCTTCTTAGCCAAAACATCTTTTAGACTAGCCAAGACGTAAGCTCGGGCCTTTTTGTTCACTCGTGTCCATCCCTCATAAGCCTTCCGGATATTTTGAGTGGCGTTCTGAGTCGGAATATGAGGACACTCCTCCGTAAGGACGAACCTTAGATCATCGATGATCAAAATTGTAGTTATCGTGTGTTTTCAACTAGCGTACTTCTCGTCAGTCAACTTATCGACGCTTAATAGAGCTAATGTGGTCGTATCCATTATGTTGCAGAAAAATGAATAAACTTAATAAATCTATGCATTACCACTTTTAATACCAATTTTAGTTTTAGCAAAATAATTTCCAGGTACCCTAAGTGAAATGACATCTATTTCGCAATGATGCCCTAGTGAGACAGGACAAAATTTACCGGTGGGGTGTGATAACGGGTAACAATGCACGTTATTACAGCACAAAGTCATAAAAGAATGCAGGATTACGATGATAAAAATATACAATATTACGTCCAAAAGCATTAAGTTCACAACATTGCGATCGCATGCGTCCATCACATTAAAACAGTTAACTTATGTATTTTTGTGTAGGAAAATGCATTGACGCAAGGCGGAAATGCGATCCGAAGAAATTAACGCCGAACACATAAGAGATTGCGACCACAAGGCTATGCGATCGTTTGTGCTCGCAAAAATCTGCTCAAGATTGCAATCGCAAGGCTATGCGATCGTTTGCATTCGAAAATCTACTCGAGAAGGTGGTCGCATAGAGCCGACGCATCATGGTGGGCGCATTTGGGTGAAAAGCTTAATAAATCATGATGAGACAGAAAGCTGATGACGGTCGATTCCGAATTAAGTTGACAAGCCGTTAATGACCTACTGTAGCAAGTACACTCAACTTTTCGGTGACAAATATTTGGCGCATCAGACAAAGAATTAATGACATCCCATCAGTGTAATCATAAGAAAGAAGAAGCCTTTCACCCCGAAACTCTATAAATACCGAAGGCCACCTTTGGTGAAGGAGTTCGTTCAGTTTAGAGAATTTTCCCTATAGATAGAAGTAGCCTTGCCCATAGTTTTCTTTTACTTAGAAGGTGGAAGCGAGTGAAGGGAGATTATACCGAGAGATCGTTACGGTGAACTTGGAAGAGTGTCGGGAAGCGTCGAAACTAGAGAGAGGGCTGAATCTTTCGAAAGCAAGAACATCTTTTGGGCGGAATAGAGATAACATAGTGTAAAAGTCTTGGGAAGCAAGGAATTGCTACCAGGCTCTCTACCCTTATTTCCATTGCCATTTTGTACTCTGAACTTATTTATAGAAATGGAAATTGCATCTTTATATCTGTTCACTCTCTGTACATTATGCATGAGCAGCTAAATCTATCAAATGGGTTAAGAAGCACTTAGCTAGCATAACCTTGAATCTTCATTCTATGTGATTATCTTGTATTATGTATGCGTCATTCGTCCATTAGAGATACTCGGGAGGGTAGTCTAAGGATAGGATCTAGGCTTGGAAAAGTAAGATTAGAAATGCATAATCAAGAGAAAGAAGCTTAGGAATAAGTTTTGTTTGCTATTAACGCATCGCATGTACCCTATAGATAGGTTATGATTATATGTGGTCACCTTGTCCTTGTGTGCATCTTGCATCATCGTATAGGCAGAAATAGAGGCTTAAGAATAAGCTCTATAGACATTATCGCATTCATCGCATGCATCCTAAAATTAGGAGTCATCGCATTTGCATTGGAAAATGAGTTGCGGTCGCATGACTGTAGCATGATCGCATTGTTTGAATGCATTCTCGGGAAACGCTAGCTAAAGACCTTCTCAACCCGTTCCTCCGCATACTCAGTGTATCTGTCACCTAATTACTCTTTTATCAAATCTGCCACATACTTTTTATACTGTAAACAACAAATCAACCAACTCCTTGATTTATTTGTTACTGCAAAGTGATCTAAAAATTACCACCGCATATTATTTTCCTTAGTCTCTGAGTTCGACCCTCGGCTTACCAGGCAACTCAGTAGGATTTATACTTGGATCTTACTGGGAAAACTTGAATGCTTAACGCATTTTCCACCAACTTGTGGGCTTATTGAGAAAATTTACTGGGCTTACTAGGCAATCCTTGTCATTATTTCATCGCATAAAATAATGCATCAAGGTTTTGGTGCCGTTGTCAGGGACTTCGGCAATACATTGTGCTAACGGTAATTTTTTTTATTTTCTTTGCAGCTTTCAATCTCAGGCGAATTACGACCCAGAGATTGAAAGAATGTTCCGATGAAGATTGAAAGATAGCCGCAAACAACAACAACAAGAGAAAGATAACATGGCGTAACAACCAGGAAATGGAGCACCAAATCAAAATAATGTCATGGCGAATCCCATACTATTGGTGAACAACCGCAATAGGCCCATTCGAGACTATGTGTCGCCCAACCTCTACGATTTCTCCCCAAGAATCATGAGGCCTGCTCTTGACGAATCGAGATTCGAAATGAAACCGGTGATGCTGTAGATGATCCAAACTGCCAGACAGTTTGGTGGAAGTCGTGGCGAGGATCTGCACGCCAACCTCTGAAGTTTCATCAGATCTGAAACACTTTTGTGTTCCCTAACATCTCCCTTGAGAAGGTTCGACTAACTTTGTTTCCATTTTCGTTGTGTGACCAGGCACGAAAATGGGCTTATTCTCTCGAGCGAGTGGAGATTACCTCATGGGAACAAGTAGTAAAGAAGTTTATGAAGAAATACTTCCCTCTGACGGAGAATGCTAGAAGAAGGAAGTTGATAACCAATTTTGAAAAGGATATTGACGAATCGCTCAGTGACGTGTGGGCGAGGCTTAAGTGGCTGGTAAGAGATTGCCCACATAATGGCTTACAAGATAGCTTACAGATGGAGATTTTTTATCACAAATTAAACCCTGCATCACAGACCACTGCCAATGCGGCAGCAGCTGAAGGTCTGCTAGATAAAACTTATGATGAGGCTAAGAATATCCTTGATCACATTTCTAAAAGACATGAAGACTGGAGAGAAAGTGATCAAAGATTGAGAATCAAGGACAGTGACGCGAAAAATGGTGTCATCGCATCCTTTCAGAGTCAAATGACTGGTATGATGAATTTGATACAGAGAATCACAATCAATAGCCAAGCAACGCATAGTGAGCAAGTAAACGCAATCAACCAGATGACCGCAAGTTGTGCTACTTGCAGTGAAGGACATCAAATAGAGGAATGCCCGTGAAACCCACAGTCAATCTATTTTGTGAAGAATAATCCATTTTCTAACACATATAACCCTGGGTGGAGAAACCACCCCAACTTTGCATGGAAAAATCAACAGCAAAGGACGTAGCAGAAAGCAACGAGCCTGCATCGGCCAAGAAGTGATCAGCTAAAAGAAAGGAGAATGATGACATGCTGATCAAGATGAGCTTCTACCCTGCGTCGACCCCACTACCTGATCTCATCACGAGAGTCATTGTGGAGCATGGGTGGGACACTTTCTGTCAGTTCCTATCCATCATCGTGCCTCAGGTAGTGCGAGACTTCTATCGCGAGCGTCTGCATGGAAATAGGGATGCAGTCACTTTTAAGGGTGAGACAGTACACTTCAGCGCAAAGGACATCAATGGACTTTATCAAATGAGGGACAACCCTGATGTACCAGAGAACAAGATCATTGATGATCCTACAGAAGAACTGATAAAAGACGCGCAGAGGGTATTAGCATATCTAGGCACAAGATGAACAGCCTCCCCTAAAGGCATCCGCACTTTGAAGTCTAAGTCGTTGCTGCCGGAGGGAAGACTCTGGGTGTATTTGGTCAAGAAGCGACTGATCCCAACAATGCATGACAGAACTGTATCAAGGGATCGAGTGATGGCCGCATATTGTATTGCACGCAGCATTCCTATTGACGTGGGAAGGTTGATCATAGGGCAAATTAGAGCACTAGTGGGGCATATATAGGGGCAGTACTTCTTCCCGTGGATTGTCTCAAGCTTATGCCAAAGTGCAGGTGTAGGCATTGATGAGGAGCCCATGCCAGAAGTGCACGGTCTCAATCAACATCAAAATTCTGAGGATGCTCCTCAAGGATTCCCCACATTGCCCGGAACTGCCAGCAAAGAGACCTGTGATTGATTTGAATGCGCCGCAGGAACCCAGACCAAAAAGAAGAAAAAGAGAAGATAAAGGGAAAAGAGAGGGTACATGAGTCACCAGCGCATGATCTAGAGCCCATAAACCCTCTTCCCTTAGTCATCAGATCTCCAAGCCCTCTAAGCCTGCTAGTGCAAACTTCCTCCCCTCTTCATGAACCTATTACCAACCTTCCTTTTATTCCCAACTCCCCTATTCAACCAGCAGCCCCACCTTCACCAACAACTTCATCACCACATCCCACTACCCCACCGCTACAAGTTGATGACCCACACGCTTTGAGTGAAGGCACATATGCCAAACCCCAAAACGGTGTTGGCGAGACATTGCAGGCACAACCATCCTCCACCTCCTTGGCTGCTGAGCTAGCTGAAATGAGAATCCTCTTCACCCAATAGCAAGAACTTGTCTCTCAGCAACATCACTTCTTCAACCATCAATTTGAGGTAGCAATGGAGCGCATTGATGAGATTCAACGTAGTGCTGCAACTTCAAGGGAAGCACTCATCAATATCTAGCGTAGTATGCACAGGATCTTCCAACACCAGCGGCAGATAGCGGAGCGCAATCAAGAATCCTTTAACTTTCTCACCGCCTATCTGCATGGTCCGATGGTGCCTCCACATCTAAGGCAACCCTTTATTTTTTACGATGGCTCTGTTGCACCGCCTCAATACCCTCCACCAAATCCCTCTGCTCCTCAACCTTAGTTTTTATTCTTTCTTCAATTTTAAGTCTAATGCAGCCATTCTTTAATTGTATTCAATTCTTTTATTATTTTGTAATAACCAAATTCTTTGACTCTTGTACAGGCATGAGAAAATTTTGTTTGTAATGCCCCCATTTATAATATATTCGCATACTTTGTTAATAGTCAATACAATCAAAGTATATAATTCACTCTACTCTTTGCCTGTTTCTCTTTGTCTATCTTCCTTTGTTAATCTTTTCTATATTTATACTCTTGTATTTTTATGATCTTCATTGCATTGCTATGATGTATTATATATTACACTTAGAAACATTTCCCATACTTAGTAAATTTCGACTAACACTTAGTTAACTCTTAGTTTAGCAGTACTTTACCTTCTATCTTTCAAAGTCCTGCTCAAACCTTCTTTTTGAAATTTTCTTCTAAGTGTTTGTATAATCTATCAAAAAAACGCAATGAGGACCTTGCTCATCTTTAAATTGGGGGTGGGGAAGGTCTGAGCAGATGAAATCAAAAGTATGCAGTATTTCAGAAAATGCATCCATTTTCGTTTAAAAAAAAAATTGCAAAACTCCAACATCAGCGCAAGGGAAAATTTCAAAACTGTTCCCAACCTGATAAGAGTTTAGTTGTGAAAGGAGTCTACTTGTAGTTGGATGTTCGTATGACACCCATAGGAGCAAGCCAAAACGAAGGTGGGTTTCCAAGAACGACGTTGTATAAACCAAAAAGAAAAAAAAAAGAATGCAAGGGACAACTCCTTTGATTATCATGAGTTAAAGTTAGAAATGGCACACTACCGTAGTTGGATGTTCGCATGACACCCGTGGGGACAAGCCAAAAGGAAGAGTGTAACCATGACCAACTGTCTCTAAGTGAATAAATGATGCAAAGTGTTGCTCACCGCATGTAGGTACATCAAGTTGTTTTGATAAAGAAGAGATAAACTTTCTATTTTGAAAACTCGAAAAGTGTCTTTGAGCAGAATTTTGTTACATAGAAGAATAAAGTAAGGCTTAGTAAGAATTAGCGAGGATAGAAGGAAAGTGAGATGTCAGGTAATGTGCCTAAGTTTAACATTTGGAGCAACCAATCATTGCAAAAATGGAGCATGATCGCCTTAGTAGAAGATATGCTTGAGGACAAGCATATATCTACATTTAGGGGTGTGATAACTTATAGAAATATAAGTTATTTATGCCACCTTATATAGATATTGCAGCCAAAAGTTAGTAATTATGCGCAAATTGTATGAAAATTAACCTAGTATGACAATAATTATAAATGTTTGCAATTACACCCACTAACGCCAAAGAGATGGAGGACAAGCCAAACTTTACTCTGTTTTGCAGGAGACCAAGTTCACCGCTTGCGCTCAAGGCTCATGAGAAACTAATCAACACATCTCTGTCACTTTGTACCCGTCGATTAACCATGAAGAGACAATTACCGAAGTAACGGAGCAATGCGACAGTCGGTCTAGAGCTACGCTTCGATCGCATGCAGTAATAAAAATAAACACCACATGCGAACCCATGATCGAAAGATGCAACTGAGATACGCGAGAGCGGAGGATTGAGACACGTGTACAACTAATGGTTGTGTAGAGTTGATGGTCTGATTGCATAACAGAAGGAATAATATCCCTCCATCTGCGGGATTACCATAACCATCACATGGGGACCACAAGGCTGGAGTCAAAGGATCTGCTCCTATAAATAACCCAGTGATTTCAAAGAAAAGTATGCCATTGGATACTGGGCTAAGTGCTATAAGATTTTAGAGAGAAAATGTTGAGCTGAGTGCTGAAGAGAAGAAATCCAGGAAGAGAACGAGATAAGACCGAGAGGTAAATCTCAGATCCGGCATGTCATATACCCGATCGAAGCTCTATGTAGAGACCCTTGCTACCGGTGGAGCAAGCTTGAGAGGGAAGCTCTTCCTGCCATCGAAACCATCCGATCTGAGAAGCAGATCTCAATCAAATCTGTGCCAAGACATTGGCACCGGATTATATCTGTTCTATCCTTCTTTCATTGTATTCCATATTTTCTTTATCTCTTTGTTCAGATAGCATGTATCAAACACTTAGTAGAAATATTAAATGTTTTGATAGATTTCGTTTACCAGTTTCTGTCTATTTTCGTTCACCCATTAGTCACTTTCTTCATGATGTTTTCTTAATCCCTTGATGAACAGTATGAATCACCAAGAACTTAATATGTATTAAAGTTATAAAATACGTTTATCTAAAGCATGCTAGACGGCATCTTCACCTGTGAGAGTAGAAATAAAGATTTCATTTTGATCTATCCAGAGAAGGTCAGAAGAGTGCATTAACTAAAGCGAGTAGTACTTCCAGACATGGAAGCAACCTTGCGTTCATTATGTTAGACTTTGTTTCATCACAGACGTGTGGGAAATGCAGCCAATCACTGAGAGGTGTACGCCAAGAGAAGAGCGGAACAATATTTGTACTTTCAATTCAATTAAGAACTTGCGTTGTTTGTAATACTTATCTTTCTTTTTCTAATCTATTCACAAGACTTGTCGTCACATCCCACGTCTTTGCACAACCTTCATAGCTAGCCTTAATCCTAGTATCTTGCACATAAAGCCTGTATCTTATAACATCTAGCTTAGGTTTATTGTATTTTTATGTCTTATCGCATCTTTACTGCTTTTCTTTATTTTACTGCAATTTACATACTGTACACACCTTTTATAAAGAATTAAAAACTTGGTCGCATATACCATGAACATACCGCAATAACCAACACCACTTCCCCATGTTTGACCTCATATCACATCGAGAAACTTGTGGTGGAATTACACTTGGTTCCATCGTAAGGAAACTTGTGACAACGCAGGGCATACTACCTGAGCAATCCCTAATTAACACATAAATAGTAGTAGTATCGCATCATTGTGAGCATTTAATATCATACATACCGAATGCATGACACGCTCGACCAATGAATTTCTATGATCGCAATCTTTGCATTGCGTTAACGCATATTTTGCACAAAAATATAAAGATCAACTGTTCTAATGCGTTGGACGCATGCGACTAAAATATTATAGAATTTATGCTTAATGGACGCAATTTATCATATTTCATCAACACAATCCAACATTGTTTAAGAACTTAACACTATGATAACGTGCATTTCTGCCCGTTATCACACCCCCAAATTTAAACAATGCTTGTCCTCAAGCATAAGCTAAAGATTCCTTTAGCAAGTCAACCGCAAATTTCTTTTCCTAGATTTCTCAAGAATACTTCATTCAAATCCTATATGCCAGAATTTCCTTAAGTCTTATTTAAGTCTCTTCCTAAAATATTTCTAAGACTTAGGGATTGAAAGCTTAACTTTCAAAAGGACTTTACTAAATTCCGAAACATCGCATGATTTATTTTAAAAAGAAAATTTTCCATCAGGGTGTCAAATGATTTATCCTTCAACAAAAATTTTCTTTATTGCTATTTTTTCTGACCTTGCACTGATTCGAGTGCCTTGCCTTCGTTTTGGCTTGCCCCCACTAGTGTCATGCGGACATCCAACAATGAGCAATGCACTCTTTCTCAGACTAAACTCTACCGATTTGGCATTGGAGTTGCGATCATTGATTTATGTGTTGATCTTGGTGACTTACTTTCGTTTTGGCTTGCCCCCACATATGTCATGTGGGCATCCAACTACGGGTAAGTGCCTTTCACAACTTAACTCTTATCAATAAGGGTTTCCCATTGCATTGACAGTGGAGTTGTTATTCTAATATATATATATATATATATATATATATATATATATATATTTACTTTTTTTTATTTTTTTATAGCAAGGTCGAAAATAAATACCTCACCTCTAAATTTAAAATGCGGCAATGTTCTCATTGCCAAAAGAAATTAAAATAAGTCATGCGATAATCATAGAATGCGTTGTAAAGAGAGTTTGAAAGAAAGTTAGCAAACCCCTAACTTCTAGAAATATTTCATGAGGTGACTATCTTAAGATTAAGTTGACTCTAATATATGCAGAAGAGATAGAAGCATATTTGTCATCATTGAAATCATACTTGGCAAAGAAACAGAATGCGGTAAACTACTAATTTTATCTACTTGTTAAATGATTATGGTAATCAAGGAGGATGTGGTGATAAAACTTTGAAAAGTGAAATGCAATGTGATAGCGCAAAATTTGAAATAAGGATGAGGAAGAGTACACCCATAAATTTTGCGCTGTCGCCTGCAGTGTGTATTGATGCATCCATCCTTGCGGCGATCTTTGCTTCTTTGGATTGCGGTGATGGAGTGAGATCATTTGCTTCTTCTGTTAATATCTCCGTAAAAGTAAAGTGACGAAGGAAAGAGAGTTCAAAAGTCATGTAAGAGGGTAGTCAGGATTTTTCAACTTTGTGGAGGCTGTTTCTAGCTGGAAATCTCCTCCACAATATGACTTGATCTACTGTCCATTGACCTTGAATGTTTGACTGCCATCCTCGGTGATCAGTTCCACCGCACCATATGGAAATATTTCTTTGATGATGAAGGGACCGGACCAGTGCGATTTTAATTTTCCCGGGAAGAGCCGCAATCTTGAATTGAAAAGAAAGACCTTTTGCCCAACTTGGAGGTTTCTAACATATATGCGTTTATCATGCCAGCGCTTGATGCGCTCTTTATGAATCTTTACATTCTCATATGCATTGATCCTCCATTCTTCTAGCTCGACCAGCTGTATTTTTCGCGCTTCCCCTGCCTTCTTCAAATAAAAATTTAGTTTCTTGACTGCCCACAATGCTTTATACTCCAGTTTCTTCTATTGATGGTATATGTAATCTTCAGGGAATTGTTCACAAACCAAATAGTTAACGATATCTGCATACTAGGGCAATTCTTCTATGTGGGACAGCTGCTCGTCCGGGAACACAACATTCACCTCAGATTCCTTGCGGTCAACCTCAGGATTTTCCAGTCTGGACAAGTGATCCACTACTTGATTCTCTATCCCCTTCCGATTAATTATCTCGATATCAAATTCTTGAAGGAGGAGAAGCCATCTGATAAACCTCGGCTTTGCGTTTTTTTTTTGTCATTAAATATTTGATTGTCGAGTGATTAGTGTGAATGAATACCTTGGTTCCCAACAGATATGCCCTGAATTTCTCCAACACAAAAATCACAGCCAGGAGTTCTTTCTTAGTGGTGGTATAATTTATTTGAGCAGGGTTTAGAGTTTTACTTGCATATGCGATGGGGTGCAATTGAAAAGCTTCCACCTCCAACCAGCGTGACGGTTGTGCGAAGCTTCTTGGGGCATGCTGGATTCTATAGACGATTTGTTAAAGATTTTTCTAAGATTGCACGACCACTGAATGCGTTGTTAGAGGCGGACAGAAAATTTGAATTTGACAATAATTTCCTCCACGCATTCGGAGTTTTAAAAGATGCACTGATTATCGCGCTCGTCTTGATTGCATCGGATTGGAAACTGCCATTCAAAATCATGTGCGATGCAAGTGGGTAGGTGATGGGAGCCGCATTAGCGCAAAAGAAGAAAACTATTTTGCAACACATCACATATGCGAGTAAAACTCTGAAACCTACTCAAATCAATTATACCACCACTGAAAAAGAACTCCTGGCTGTGATTTTTGCATTGGAAAAATTTTGGGCATATCTATTGGGAACCAAGGTACTCATTCACACTGATCACTCGACAATCAAATATTTGATAACAAAGAAGGACGCAGAGCCGAGGTTGATCAGATGGGTTCTCCTCCTTCAAGAACTTGATATTGAAATAATTGATCGGAAGGGGACAGAGAATCAAGTTGCAGATCACTTGTCCAGATTGGAAAACCCCGAGGTTGACCGCAATGAATCTGAAGTGAGTGTCGTGTTTCCGGACGAGCAGCTGTTCCACATAGAAGAATTGCCCTGGTATGCGAACATCGTTAACTATTTAGTTTGTGAACAGTTCCCTGAAGATTACACATACCATAAATATAAGAAGGTCAAGCATGAACACAAGCATTATTATTGGGATGAGCCGAATCTATATAAAAGAGGTGCAGACCAAATCATTTGATTATGTGTACCAAACGCTACTCAACAATGCATACTGTCACAGTTCAACGATTCACCATATGGAGGGCACTTTGGAGGACAACGTACTGCAGCCAAAGTTTTGCAAAGTGGATTCTTTTGGCCTTCATTATTTAAGGATGCTACTGACTACGCAATGAAATGTGATCGGTGTCAACGCACAGGCAACATTTCATGGAAGTATGTAATGCCAATGAATACTATCTTGGAGCTGGAACTATTTGATGTATGGGGGATTGATTTCATGGGACCATTCCCTCCTTCAAATGGTAAACATTATATTTTATTAGTCGTCGACTATGTCTCCAAGTGGGTAGAGGCAACTGCATGCGCCGCAAGTGATGTAGTAGTAGTCTCCCAGTTCCTAAAGAAAAATATTTTCACTCATTTTGGCACTCCCCGTGCCATCATAAGTGATGAAGGATCACACTTTGTCAACCACAATATAAAGGAGCTGCTGCACAAGTACAATATCCTCCACAAGGTGGCCACCGCATACCACCCGCAAACAAATGGCCAGGTTGATCGTGAAATTAAATTGATACTTGAGAAAGTAGTAAAATCTTTGCAGAAGGATTGGGCAATGAAGCTTGATGATGCGTTGTGATCATACTGGACTACATTTAAAACACCTATAGGTATGTCCCCCCTATGTGTTGGTATTCGGCAAGGCGTGTCACTTGCCTTTGGAGCTAGAATATAAGGCACTGTGGGTGGTAAAGAAGCTGAATTTTGATTTGAAGAAGGCAGGGGAAGCACGAAAAATGCAACTGGTCGAGCTAGAAGAATGGAGGAACAACACATATGAAAATGCGAAGATTTAAAAAGAGCACACCAAGCACTGGCATGATCAACGCATATGCGGTAAGAACCTCTAAGTCGGGTACAAAGTCTTGCTTTTCAATTCACATCTGTGACTCTTCCCAGGAAAGTTAAAGTCACGGTTCATAATTCGACAAGTACTTCCGCATGGCGCGGTGGAATTATCAAATGACGATGGAACCAACATATTCAAAGTCAATGGACAACGAGTAAAGGCATACCATGGAGAAGACTGGCATCGCCAAATCGACTCCGTGGACTAAGAAACTTTGAATAAAGAAGGAAGTAGGTGGTCCCTGCATTATCACATGATCGCAACTTATCGGGGACACAAGTTTTAGGAAAACTTCAAGTTTTCAACTATTTTCTCCACTACTCGGAATTTTCAATATCTTTTCAATTATGATTTATCCTTATTTTACTATTACTATCGTTATTATACAAAAACAAAAATTACGATAACGATTTTTATTTTGTTTAAAATAATTTGACCCTCTCTTTGTTTTTCGTACAACGATCGAGACGCTAGATTGCAGAGCTGTTACGCGAAGAAACACTTATCTTATTCCATCACCTCAATCCAAAGTAGAGAGATCGCCGCAAAGATGGATGCATCAATACCATGCGGGCGAAAGTGCAAAATTTGGGGGTGTACTCTTCCTTATCTTTATTTCCAATTTTGCGCTATCACATTGCATTTTAGTCTTCAAAGTTTTATCACTGCATCCTCTTTAATCACCGCAATCATTTGACATAGATAAATTTAGTGAGTCACCGCATTCTGTTTCTTTGCCAAGTATGATTTCAATGATGAAAAATATGCTTCTATTTCTTTCATATATATTAGAGTCAACTTCATCTTAAGATAGTTACCTCATGATATATTTCTCGAAGTTAGAGGTTTGTTAGTTTTCTTTCAAACTTTTTTTTACAGTGCATTCTATGACCATCACATGACTTATTTTAATCTTTTGGCAATGAGGACATTGCTGCATTTTAAATTTGAGGGTGAGGTATTTATTTTCGACCTTGTTATATTTATACAAAAAAAAAAAAATTAAGAATAACAACTCCACTGTCAACGCATGGGAAACCCATGTTGATAAGAGTTTAGTTGTGAAAGACACTTACCTATAGTTGGATGTCCACAGGACACATGTGGGGGCAAGCCAAAACGAAAGTAAGTCACCAGGATCAATGCATAAATAAATGACCGCAACTCCACTACCAAATTGGTATGAGTATAGTCTGAGAAAGAGTGCATTGCTCGTAGTTGGATGTTTGCATGACACACGTAGGGGCAAGCCAAAACGAAGGCAAGGCACTTGGATCAGCACAAGGTTAGAAAATATATATATATATATATATATATATATATATATATATATATATAT